>NC_056732.1:574545484-574622984 GCF_019279795.1 Protopterus annectens
CTACAGCACCAGAAACTAAATAAAAAAAAAAGAATGAGAGAAAAAAGAAACTAAATTTGTTCTCATCAGTCAGACTGTTAACAGAATGGCTGTGAGAATATACAAGGCCACAAGCATAAATAACAGAAGAATAGAACAAAATTGGGTGTTCTACAGCGACTAGAAACATACTTTCTTGATGCCAGGGACATGAGCATCTTGTAGCCTGGGTAGGCTGCTGCTCATGCTTGAACTCGAATATTTGTTGAGGCAGGCAGCTGCAGCTTACCTAAACATATTACTCAAGTCTGAGCAAGGTAAGTGTGGCATCCATGGTGAGGGCGTGGAAGAGGGTGGTAGTGTGCATTAGGGCAACGGTGTGGAAGGGATTTTGGGGTTTACAAAATTGGAGGGGGATTTTAGGTTTAAGGAGTGAAAAGTGAGTCTTAGGATTAGGGAATGGGAGGGTGTTTTAGGCTTAGGGAGTGGGAAAAGAGTTTTAGGGTTAGGGAGTAAGAAGGGAGTTTTAGGGTTACAAACCAGGAGGAGGGGGTTTAAGTTTATGGAGAAGAAAGGAAGTTTTGGAGCTAGAGTTCGTGTTATGGAATGGCTATGGGAGCTAAGTAGTTATGGGAGATTGAGTTAGTGAAAGTTTGAGCCTGTGTCTATTCAAGCAAGTGGCAATGAACAAGTACACCTCTAGCATATAGCATGCAAGTGCTTCTAGTAGACCCACAAAACTCATATTATATGCAGATGCTTTGCCTGTGGCAGTTACAGATTCTGTGAGGTTCATCCTGAACCTTTTGTAATCTGAAAAAAATGTGTTTTACTCGAGCTTTAAGGATAGCTATGAGGAATCCAGGTTACTGATAGGCAGTTTCTTAGCCAAGACAAACCCTGTTAAAAAGTTAGGTCTCAACAATAGCAATGGTGTAAAAATATAGTTTTTGCATCAATGACACCTCAAAATAGTACTGATATAACAAACCAGTTAGGTGTTTGATGGAAATGTTAGACTTATTGCCATTGCTGAATTAATATAAACTTTGTAGATAAATTAGTACAGAGCTGAAGGGAAAGTAATCCTTCACCCGTGTCTCTTTGATAAAACTGAGGAGATCATTTGCATGCATAATAATAGTAAGAAATTGTTGTTACTTAAGCATTAACAGGTTGGCTCCCAGATAACTAATGGAGCAAATTAAACATAGTCACTGCTACTCAGTCTGGTTCTAGAGGCATTAGCTCATGTGGCCACATTTCATATCATTGCAGGCAGAAGGTCAGCAATCATAAAGCAACAACTTGTCAAAAAGTAAAATAAAATCATTTTTGCAATAGGGTCAAACCCTTCTAACAGGCTGTAACTTTCTAATCGCTACCCTTTTTTCTGCAACCATATAAAAGCATGGTCAAATTATTTGTAAGTTCAAAAACCACATCTCATCCCTACTTTTTTAGGAGGTACAAAGTGATTTTCAGTTTGGTGGAATTTACTTATTCCTAGTAAGCAGGGCACACTGGGATGACCCATTTATGAGTTGTACCATAGAACATCAAGTCACTCAATTGTCTAACGCATTATGTCCTGGAAAGGGTGACTTATGGGTACAAACAAGTCTAGTTGGTAATCATGCTGGTAATGTGTTGACAGTCTTCAGTAATCTGAATAAATTGGGTAAGAATCTGCAATTGACATGCTGCAGACCATTACTAAACTTTCATATTAGGCCAGTTTTAACTTCCTCTTCAAATGACTATTCCCTGAAAAGGGCTGAAAAAGATCTATACTGTTTTCACATTTAAGAGAATAAAATGGCTAAATTCATTATATTTACTTAATCAGGATTTATTTTTGGAATCTAGGGACCGGTTTATGGTACAGGCAGATGAATGGATTACTTTGGTGCAATCTCTCTCCTTACAGATCATTTTAGAGAAATTGGAGGGGGCTAGGTGGGTTTTATAATGTTTTGAATAGCAGCAGACAACATAAAACAGGCCCAAATTATGCTACTACCTGGAAGGGAACTGGATATTTCCAGTCTTTAACATTCAATATAGACCATTTTATTTCCCATTTCTGTAGGATTACAGTGGCCAGAAGTTCAACAAAACTTGATCTCAATTTCCTGATCCAAGTGAAAGCAAGTCATTGCAGTGTTGACAATTTATATATATATATATATATATATATATATATATATATATATATATATATATATATATAGATATATATATTCTTCATATACCCTTATTTAAAAAAATGTTAAATAAAATTATTCCCTTATTTATAAAAACTCCCTTTTAATAGAAGGTCTTGATTCCTGAAGCAGGAATCCTCAGGAATGCCTAAGAAGTATGTGCTTATTCTACTATTATCAGTCACAGTAAATAAGCCAGTCACTAGAAAATGTTCTCCACACACCCTCTTATAGTGTCCTGGTAATTGTATCTTTGGAGGGAGTATTTAAATTCAGAAGAAAGACTGCAGGGCTGAATATGAAAACTGCTACCATGAACTCCATATTGCCAACCTAAGAGAGTTTTATAGCAGACAAGGCTGGAGTGCATCACTTTGATTAGCTGTTATAGACAAGGAACTAAGAGGAACTGCTATCACTGGTATGAAAACTGCTTTAAACTATTCTTAGCATAGACGTACACCATGTGTAAATGAATAAACTAAAACCCTACCTAATATTAATCTTAATGGACGTAGGCAGTAATGTAGTTAAGCCTAAGTGTTTTTTTAACCTGATATACATTTGCCATGGTTGCTGCTATTGGGTGAGCTTATTGCCCATTAGGTTTTATTTAGGTGATTGTATTTATTTTTCTGTATTGCACTGACATTAATTTGCGCAAGAATTAATTGCATAACGTACTTCCAGACAGAGTTCAATTTTCTTTTTCATTTTGTTAATGTTCTGAATGAGAACTCTGTCTACCTGCACATATTTTCCACAGAGGAGATCAGTTCATTAAACAGTAATTCAGTTTTAATGGAGGCAATATCATTTTCAATCAATATACCTTTACTTTTGCTCACATTTAAATGAGCAGTGTTGTTCCATTATTTTAAACAAATTACTGAAAGTGCCAAAGGCGTTTTCTATATAAAAATGGGAGTTAATTTGTTTAGCATACAACTGTGAAATGGTAAAGGGAAATAAAGAAGTGGCTGTGGTTGTTAACTCCTATATGTTTAAGTCTGAATATGCATAGTCTGACACGGAGATTATATGGAGTTAAGAGAGACTTTGTTTTAAATAAAAATATAATATTTAAGGAATTTTAGCTACCACTTGACTGTATTCAACACTGATTGTCATGCTTTGTACAGTGTCAGACTCATCTGTATGACATACTTCACTTGTTATGTTTATAGGGACCAGTATAATTGTATCATATATATTCTGAGCAATCACTACAGTTGTTAGGGAATCTGACTTCAGGAAAGGCCCAGAAATCCCAACCAGAATTATCAATATGTTTATATTTTATTCATTTTCTAGCCCATTTACCCCACTAGGCATAAGCTCTGAGTCACACTGCTGCTAAATGGAGAATGAGGGAATTGAACTCTGGGCTACAGGATGAAAGCTGGTAACAGATTAAATCCATAGACTTCTGCTTAGAAAATAGCAATGATGAACATAAGATATAACACTTACGCACTTACATTTCAGATTATGTATCTATAATATTTAACACCCTTATGCAGAACTAATGAACTTTATCTACTTCACATATAGACAGCCTACAAAAAAGGATAGCAAGAGTGGATTTAATGTGATTAAAATAGAATTCACTTGGCTGCTTGCCAGCTGCTTGAGTAAAGACCACTGGTCGGGATGATTGAATAGAAAGAAACGTTGAGAACATCTCCCCAAGGTCTGGTGATCTCAGATTTATTTATAATTAAGACACAAGAGTACAGGGGTCTCCTGTTATTAGAATGTCTGGGTGGGGCTTCATTCCCTAGAAAAAAAAAACAAAGCTATAAAGAAGGTCCATTCAATCAACTGAGTCTATCAAACAGTCTTTATTTGAATTTCTGTTGGTTGGCAATACCATGAATGGTTATATCTGTTATAAAAATAAATGTATATATGTATTTATTTGTTCATTTTGTTTGATAAACTGGTAAGTAGACTGATTACCAGACCTTTTTCAACCACTTCCTGGGCCAAACAGCACTAAAACAGTTAAAAGGTACAGCCCAGGAATGAGATTAATACTACAACAGTTACAATATTTGTAAAGTTTCAAGACAATGATATTAATTACAGTTACAATCATGATGGCAGCATGTCTTTGTTACTGTTCATTGTCCTGAAAACAAATAAAGGCAGCTTAACTTTGTTTGGTCTTGAATGTTTTCACTGACTTCTATTCTCGTATCTCTTATAGCAAGTGATTGCTGTTGGAAGGTCTAAGTCTAGAAAAGGTCTTCTCTCCTACAGACAGTTTATCTGTTAAAGGTGGGAAGTAGAACTACTTTAGGACTTTGAATAAAAGTGAGCTAATTAAAAGTATGTCTCTGTAATTCACAATCAGCCAGTTGAAGCCAGATAGGAGGTTGCAGTGATTCATGGAAGGATCGGCCAACAAAACAAACCTGCATATTTTGCTTTCTACAGTTTGTAATATTAGGGGTATTGGAGCACGAATGCGTAGTGTGATGGGGGAGCCCATAGTCCATTTTGGATAAGAGTACATTCCTAGCCAGGAAATACTGAGAAATAGAAGAAAGAAAGTATGCAAATCTGTAACAGTTTAAGTTGTCTGCTTTATTGACTACCCATTCTATGTGCAGGTTAAAGCATAAGGTTGGATCAAAAGTTAAGCCAAGGTGTCCTTGTTCAGAAACATTTGAGATGGCATTCCCATTCCTGTCTAAGATTACCACTGGGTAAAGTCCATGCAGCCTTTGCCTAGTGCTGAAGACTATAATGTTTGACCTACTTGGACTAATCAGTGGTCTTTTGGACTGGGTCCAGTCACAGAGAGCTGTAAAGTTACTTTGCAGTTTTTGCTGCAGATCAAAAACATTTCTAATGGATTCTAGCAAAGGAAGGTAAACTGTGTACATAATTAGTTTGAGGTTGGGAAGATCATTTGCTATGTCATTTATGAAGAATGAAGAAAGCGTTGCCAGCATTTTGTGCTCTGGAACCCCATAAAGAGATGTGCCAGACTCACAAGGCATTGCGTTATGGAATACTTGAATCGTTTTGTTTTCAATGTAGCTTTATAGCTTTTAAACTATTGCAGTCTGTTATTGCCAAAGTTAATTTTACCCGGTTTGTAAAGTAAAAGTGGGTGATTTACTATTTCAGAGGTTGTGGATGGGTCAATAAAAGTGCCCTCCAGTAAGGAGGCTGTCATTCACGCTATTGAAAATAGTGTCAGTAGCAGTGTAGATTGCAACTATGCTGCAAATATAAATATAGAGATAAAAATAAAAGAGATGCAGATAACATGAGAAATCTGTTCAAAACTGGAAGAATCAAAGATATCTAATGATTATGGAGATGGATATGGTTATGGATTTTATTCATACATGGAAGAGTGTACAATAATCCATCTGATTTTATTTAGAAGTAAAAGTGAGGAAAAAATTAAAATCCAGTGAAAGAAAATAAGCTATACCATCAAATCTAAAAGCTAGGAAGTTAAATGTGTGTGGAAAATGTAATATAGAGAAAACAACAGTAACAAATGAAAGAGAAAGAAATGTGAGATGGCAGTTAATACTGAGGATAGCTGTAAGCTGTCCTTTATATACACAAGAAATGCTAAAAATACAAAGGAAGGATTGCTCTACACCATTAATATACAATGGGCAATTGTCTGTCTCTGTCTCTGTTTTACAAAAGAATGGAAGCCTAGCTATGATCTAGGCGACCTGAGATTGATTAGCAGCCTCTGCACTGAAAGCACTAGGCATGGAGGAAGAGGAGGGGAGAGAAGAGAGAGGAGTGTAGCAGCACAGCCTACTGCTCTCTCCTGGGTGGGGGAGATTTGGTGGCACTTAAGGAACACATTGGAAAGTGTGATTTATCAATGGAGACTGGGGACACCGCTTAAGTGAAGGGGCAGGACTGCCTTCAGGCAACATCTCTTGTGGAAGTGATGAATGACTATGACCAGTGAGGTCAGGCCATTACTCACCCTCCTTCTACTTCTTAGCTACGTATTCATGGGGAGTTAGGAACATTACAAGACAAACTCTCTACCCAGCCCTGATGGCTACCTTAATGATAGCCCTCAGCCAACTTTCATTCATAGTGAGGAGGTAACAAAAGGGTTGATTAGTCAAGAGGGAGCTCTCAGCTCTCAGCTTTAAATCTTTAACATCTGCTTTGATCTCTTAAAAATAAATGATGAAGAGGAGAGGCCCTAGGACTGTACCCTGGGGTACACCACTAGTGGCATGTCGTTTGGAGTAGATACATCCACCCACCCTAATTTCCTGGGTGCTAATTGTGAGCCAATTTACTATCCCATGAGTTGCGTGGGTATTTACGTATAGTGGGGAGTGTTTATGCATGATACCCAAGAGTGGGATGGTATTGAATACCGTAGTGAAGTCTAGATATGCAGTGTGTACTGATTTGCCTTCATCCATTGCCTCTGTAATCTTCTCAAAGAAATCAACCAGGTTAAGTAGGCAGGATTTGCCACTGACAAACTCTAAATGGCTTGGGTTAAGAATTTATAGATTGCTTATGTTATTTATTAATTCCATAATGATTCTTTCCACAGCCTTACTGGTAATACTGGTCAAGCTTATGGGTCTATAATTACCCAGGATCATTGACACCATATCTTTGCACAAGATGATCAGTCTTGCTGTCCTCCATTCAATGGTTGCAAAACCTTTTTGGAAGCAGATATTAAATAGCCTCTGTAGGGGATCTGACAAGTTTTGTTACAGGCTGGCTAGTAGTCAGTCAGGTATGTTATTTGGCCCCATGGAGGTAGTGTTGTTAGCCTTTGATAGTGCCTTGAGGACTTGCTCTTGAGAAATTTGTGTGTGGGGGGGTGTAGATGCAAGTATATGATCTTGGAATATAGGAGAGGAGATGGGGTGACGTTAGAGCTACATTAGTCTGCTAACTGATTGACTATGTCCTCTGGATCTGAGTAGGAGCATTGTTTCTGAGGTCTCTAACATAATTAAAGAAGGCTTTGTGGTTATACTTCATCTGGGTGGCTGTTTTTAACTCGTATATGGCCTTGATTGATTTGATCAGGGTCCAGAGAGCCCTGTTCAGTTTAGTAAGAGTACTGTTTGCATCTTGAGAGTTAAGTTTATTTTTGCATGCAATAAGCTTTGTTTTTTTTTTGCTTTTGTTTTTGTTTTAATTAGAAAGTCTGCTTATATTTGGGTTCTACAACAGGGGTTTATTCTTGATTTTTTTCATTTTATTTACTTTGGAGGGGGGGCAGATACATCTGTGCAGCTATTTGCATGTACATAGAATTTGTCATCAAAGGTTCTTGCATAGACAGCTGGGTTATCAGGTTTGAGAGGGATTTTGAAATTGATGAAGTCAGCACTCTGACATACAATACAGAGGTACTCAAAGATGCTTTCTGGTTCAGCCTTAGGTGACAGTTTAATGGTCTGATTTCACCAGGGAGGAAGTGACAGTTGCTGGGGAACAAAGCTTTTTTTTCCATGTTGGCAAGGACTGAGTCAAGGAATTTATTACCTCTAGTTAGGGTGCGGACTAACTGCGCCAAATAGTTTGTATTGATGAAGTCCAGAAATTTCTAGGCCTACATGTTTATGGATGTATAAGACTGCTAATAGGTGAAGGGGTAGTTTACGTCTCCTAGGAGAGTGGTGTTTAGCTTAATGCATCGGGATTCAATTCTAGTGGAGAAGGAGTTATAGGCCAAGAGGAAGGGGTCCTATACTAAGCTATGATATGATAGAATGTTTTTTTAATAGTAAATTGGAAGTGGAGGAATACTAGTTCATTGTCTTGTTTAACAAATATGAAGGTAATTTTTTTTTTTTTTTTTTTTTTTTTTTTTTAGGAATATGGAGACACCTCTGCTTTTAGTACCTGCTTCAGAAGTGGTGGGAGTAAACATCTAGAAGGCATTGAAACCCTGCAGTGATGGAGTGCTGTCAACAATCCTGAACCAGATCTCAATGACAATCGATATCTCAATGTTTTCCAGGGTAAGGAGTGTCTGTAGGGGGTGAAGTTTCTTTGTTTAGGCTCCTAGCATTGGGAAGGAATACCTTGATGTTATCTGTATTCTGTTTTATGTTGGAAGCTTTAGAAGAGTGACGTTGCCTAAAAGATTCTATGGTGGCAGACAAACATTTAGCCAATGTACAAACACTTTGGGGGGATAGGTGTAGACTGCCATGACAGAGCAGATAGAACTGTCTACCACCTCCTCTGAAGCAGATGTATATTGTACCCCCATTTGAATGACACCAGAAACTAAGCCAATTGTTGAATTCAATAATCTTTTGTTGGTAGTACAGCATCATTCTTGCTGATGGTAAAATGCTGCTCATACCTGCCTCAGACACATATTCTGTGAGCTCTAGGATGTCCCTCTTCATATGGTTCAGGGTAGTATGTCTCAGGTCACTTACACCCATGTGCACCATGACTGTGTCATATTAGTAAGAGCAATAATTAAAAACTGTCCCTATTTTTGGGCCTTTGTTCCACTTTTCTTAATGGCTTTGTCCAGATTTCTTGCTCTAAGAGGTTGAGAGCTATGGTGATTGGTGTAGTGTGGTGTTATATAGTATGAACAGCCTGCTTGTTTTTTGTGAAATATTCATGTGAGAGCTTTGCCTCAAATAACATTATATAACTATATCTCGCACACACTGTGTCTGTTTAAGTCAAAGGTGGTTGTCAGTAAACATGACACAATTTTTGTGATGAA
Organism: Protopterus annectens; assembly: GCF_019279795.1. NCBI lineage: Eukaryota > Metazoa > Chordata > Ceratodontiformes > Protopteridae > Protopterus > Protopterus annectens. Next base: position 574,554,404 of record NC_056732.1, read on the forward strand.
TCAGAATGCTCATTTCAACTAAGCTGGCTGCAGAGACAGATTTGAAGTACGAATCCATGGTTCCAGATACTTATTAATGAGGACTAAAATGGGGGGGGGGGGGTAAGTGCCTAGTAAGTTTCAAATTGATTGACTGAAGTGTTATCTGTCTGAAAGAGCAATCTAAGTCTCCACACAAGGAGCAGCATGTCTCTTAATGGAAGGCCAGTGTCTCTTCATGCAGGTAAAGAGAGAGAGAGAGAGAGAGAATTTGGGCTCATAGGTAAGGGGTCGATTTGGAGTATACTAATAAGTGTGAATAGAGACAAGTTGGTTTGAGCACCAAACCAGTTAGATAGCAAATAAATTGTCTAGACTGACTATGAGATTGTCTTTGACATGTAACGATGTACCGCTGCATAACTCTGCAGTTTGTATAGCTATAAATGGGAGGAGGGCAGATTCCTAAGAGATTAAGATTCCTAAGAGATAATTCAAAAGTAAAAGAACATATGTCTCTTGAAAACAGTATTGAGCAGTGCTGCGCAGAACAGAAACACCCGCTGTTTAAACTGAGTGAAAGAACCAATAATAAAATAACTAGAGCTCAAGTGAATAATGTCTACCCTATCAGAGCAGTAGCAAATTACTCCCTGCCACCCAATAAATACTGCTGCCCTCAACAAGTTTATATGTAGAGTATAAAATCAACTGAAAACTGTACTTTAATGCAAGAATAAGTTGCATAAATACAAAAAGATAGTGGAAAGTGACAGGAAAAACATAGATGGAGCTGTTGTTCAATGAATTAAAAAAAGGTGAATACTTAGTGTAACAAAATGGATGTCCTACTAGGGAGCAGTTAGTTTGCATTTGTCCCATACTGCAACTTAATTTTAATACTAAGAGTTGCTGTGTGTGACAAATTAATTATAGGTATCCCGTATATATGTGAAATCATAGTTTATGTTAATGTCATTTAATCTACTGGGGCATACTGCACTGCTGTGAAGACTCTGCTAATGAACTGAAATTAGTGTCCCTCATATAAAAAATAAAGATAGTGCTGCTTAAATAAACAATCATCACCACCACAAGCCAGGTGCATTATCCATAGTTTGTAACAAGGGCTGACCCATCTACAGTGTAGCACGATTTCCGCAGGTATTTCCAGAATTCCACTCTGAGGACCAGCCTCAGGTGGCCAGTGTGCCAGCCAACAAGGAAAGGTAAGAAATGAGTGCCCACTGCACAGAGATAGTTTTAAAATTGCATGGCTGGTGTCTGTTATATTCACCCATACCACCCACAAAAGTGACAGATTGGATATAGAGATGGCACCTGAATCTATTTCAGAAGTATAAGAGAATGTTTGGGCATGTTTCCTAAACAAACACATGTTAAATGGTAAAATTAGTTGATGGCCTGCCAACTTTGCAGGATCTGAAATGGCTCCACTTAGTGCTACACTAATTCAATAAACTGTTTATGAATAAACATTAACTCTTTAGTGCTGCAATTTATAATTATGGAAAAATGTGCTGCGTACAACAGACTTCATCCTAGGATGCCCCTTTAACATTATTATTTCTTAGTGTCCTGACCAAGTTGTCCGCAGTATGTATAAATTCCACTTTAAGTATTCCCTGAAAATAGGCTGGAGGCCTAGTAAGACTAAACTAGTCAACAGCATACATAGCTAAATAAATACATTTTTAGCACAGTTGTAATAGGTAAGGTAAAGGCGATATATTATACTAGTCAGCTGATGACATGAGTTGTTACTTGAGTAATAACATTAAATTGTTAATAGTGACATTATCCGTGCTTCAACAAGGCAAAGCTAAAGGGCTCCTTGTTTCTTGACATCATACCATTTTCCTGTGAAACAAGAATCATCAAACTAGTTCCACTGATTCCTGTATTTCATTGAAAAATGGATAGTTATCAGAATGAGACTGCATAACAGTGGGTGAGAATGTTTGATCTTGGAATAAGTATATTTAGAAATGTACTTATGTAGTGGGCTGCAGGGGGGTGCCCACTCCAAAGACATAAAAGCACTGTTTTTGTTTCTTTTTGTTTGTTTTTTTTAGTACATTCAATGATGTATGATAGTTTCGATGAAATGTGACTCAGCTAAATTGGTTGAAATGCTATGGAACAGTTTCAGTTCTGATTTAAATCAGCACATTGACTGAATTCATATTCAAAAGCATAGCATTATTCAGAGTGTAATTTCAAATTCAGGGGTATGTTAATTAAATCTGCTTATTGATGCAAATTATTATTACTGAACATCTGAGCTAAATGTAGACTATTTACTAATCTAAATTTTACTGAATATATTATTGTATACTATTTTACCGATGTGAATTTAAAATTAATAAACTGATTTCATTTTTTATTTATTTTTTTATTAATTTGAATTATTATTAAATATCTAGGCTAATTCCAACCTGTCTGTTGCAAGGTAAGCTAACAAATTTATTTCTAATAAAACAACATTATGATTGTCATTATTTCTGTTTCTTGTCACTCAGTAAAGTGTACATTATCCCTAACTGTTGCATTGTTTGGTATGCATTTATCTAAATTGCGAATCTCATACTATTTTGAGATACAGTTTCAAAGTACTGTTGTAGAGTAATGCATAAAAAGAATATAAACATTGCAATGAAATTGTACATCCATATTGGTTGACTTCATTGATTAACTAAAACCAACAATTTCACAGGAAAGGTCCACAGTGCATGGCTGAAAAAATATCTAAATCCAGAAAAACTCAAATATGGCCAGCACACAAAAATTTGAAGTCCAAGTACTTGTGTGTGTGTGTGTGTGTGTGTGTGTGTGTGTGTGTGTGTGAGTGTGTGTGTGTGTGTGTGTGTGTGTCTGTGTCTGTGTGTGTGTGTGTGTGTGTGTGTGTGTGTGTGTGTGTGTGTGTGTGTGTGTGTGTGTGCGTGTGTGTGTATGTGTGTATTTGTGGGTGGTGTATGCAGGCATGTAAGGCTGTGTGTGTGGTGGGGGGGGGCAAATAAATGTACCAAGCTTCATTTAGTTATGTCTTTACACAGTTTTTACTGTTCAGTGAAAGCATTAGTACATTATATACATTAATCACACCATCATTCTCTGATACATCACTGTAGTACCACAATCATATTCTAAAAATGCTATCAAAGTGGCAGTCACAGTAGCTTAACAGGTGGCACATTCATCTTTTGTGCAGAAAGCTTTGATTTCTGATCCCACACCAGGTGACTGGATTAATTTTAGGGGCTATTGTAATAATGTTTACCTACAAACAGAAAGTACAGGGTTTGATTATCACTTGGGTTGCATGGCTAAACTTAAAAAGCCCCTTGTGATTGTTAGCCTAGTATACATCTATGATCGTATATGGGAGAAGGCTTTGTCTAAGTGGTTTATCAAAAGTTTCATTTCAAAATTGAATTTTTGTGTTTCACTCTAGAGAACACTGAAGGCAAACTCCTTAGATTTTACTAGGAGAAAATGCAGGGCTCCCATGCAACAGTGTAAAAGGAAGATGTTACAGCTAAAAATGTAAGATACATGGAATAGTAGTTAAGTACTCTTGTGAGACACTAGCATTTTTAGAAGAGATTACATATCCATTGGCAGGGGCAAACATTTAGAAAATACATGTATCTGTTCTCTAAGTTGTATTACCTCCTTCCCTTTCTTGCTCTGCTTTTGGAAAATTGTATGGATCAATTTGCTGCATATGTAGTCAGATTACCTCTCTCTTCATCTTATATCTATTGAAAATAAATGCCCCCTTTTGCTATAAGTAAAAAAAAACGAGACAAGTAAAAAAGAATAATGCTCAGACTTCATAGGTGTGGCAGTTTAAATTACCTCATTAATTAGTTAACTAGGTAAGTCAGTTAGTCTGTGACATTGTCATGCAAACATGAGATGCACAGCAAAGGCAAATGCAATAGATGGTTATACCTATAGTTAGTTTAGAATAGCCTGTTTCATGTAGCATATTTTCCCTTATTAAAGGAAACAGGAACACTGAGAAATATCTGGAATATGGGCATGTAGTCTTTATGCAGACTTTATGCAGTTGTCAGGAAAAAACCCAGGTGAGGAGGGGGTTCAATGCCCAATTCTTCAGAACAGGGTCAGCATTGCTGACTTAGCTATTTACATGTATTACTGCTTTGTCCCTTAAGTTCTCGGGCATTTCTACCATCTTGGACCTCCTGAGTCTTCATTAGAATCAGGATGCATTTACATGGAGTTATATATGGAAGCTTAGCATAAGGGTGTGGAGTACAGTTTCATAATTCCTGAATAGATATATATTTTTTTACATACCCAGCCCAATGGACACATATAATTAATCAATATGGAAGTAAACTATAGGATACTGCAGAGAAACCAGCATAGAACAGGATTAAATTATGTGAACATTAGCCTATATCTCGGAAGCAGTTATATTTGTTTTATTTTTAAAATAAGGCCTTTGATTGATTTTTGGGTGTTTATAACTGTTTTAGCTTTTTGTTATTACCAGAAATGTCTTTCCAGTGTGATAGTTCAGTTTTGAAGAAAGATTTTTCACAATAATGTAGCATGAACACAGACCTAATCAGATGGATGTTGTCATGATTTCTCAAAGTATAGCTTTGGTTTCTGCGGTACTGTTTTTTATGGGGGGGGGGGTAGTATATTTTTGCCTATTTTAGACAGAATCTTAAAAGTGGGTATGTTAAACAGCTTTGCAATCTTTGAAACCACTGGAAAGCACTTATTTCTCTCTAGCATAGTAATGTTGTGCTACTTGTTGCCAGATAGAGTAACAACATAGATAATTTTAACTGTGCTATGAGTTTTAATGAGTGCTGTGTTGTGCAAATAAAGCAGCACAGTAACTGGGAGACAGGGTTTGAATCTGGGGAGTAGTACATTAATGGCTATAGCATGTCTAGCCTCAGTAGCTAGCAGCTTGATAAATTGTGTAGGTAACTTTTAGCTGTATTAATACTTTATTAATTTAGGATTATGCATGAGTGTGAAATCTGAGAATTTGATCTTCTAGATGTTTTTATTGTGAAGTAGTAGGTAAAGGAGAACTGGATTGGGCTGGTATTTATGAATTCTTCAATATTTTTTAGCTTTTTAGTAGAACTAAATACTGTAACAATAGCCCTCCGTGTGTCTGCTGTCAGTTTATTATTCCTTAGTCACTTCCAAATAGTCACCTTAGGATTCATTTTTCAGACTGAATTGGTACTTACATGATTTGGTAAAACTATTTCCTTGTGTTTATGGTCCAAGACAGATCTGATTCGTTCTGTCACCCATTTATCAAATTCTAAATAAATAAATGAATATGAATTGTGAAGCTGTATGATTAGGGGATGTGCCTCTGTTTCACAACCATGATCCTTGAGTCCACGGTGATCAAACTGCTCAGTTTTGATGGTAATCTCTGATACAGCAGTGGTGATCTGGGCAGTACTTGTAGGGTTAAGGATATTCCCAAAGGTCTAGGTAATTCTGCTCAGAGATGAATTTCCTGATTGCCTTGGTAACAGAAGCATATACAGGTTGAAATGACCAAACACTCTGGAATATCTAACAAAACCCTACTGCTTCGTGGTCACTGATCGTCACCACACATCTGTCACACCTAATTACTAACCCCAATAATTGTATGTTTTACTTTTTTATCACTCTGCATGTTAGGAATATGTTGTCTTTTTTTCTCCTCTTTTCTGTTATCTCTGTACTTTTAGCAATCCCAATAAAACTGTTCACTAACAGCAGTGAAAAGTCATTACACCACAACAAAAGGAGAGCCAGCCCCCACCTTCACCTCTAGCCTACCCCTATCCTCGCTCTAGCCTCATTCCCCCTGTAGGAAGTAAAAACAAAGAAATATCTATAAATCTGCAATTTTTAAAACTCAAAAACACAAATAAGCTATTGATGTCGAAAAATAAAATGGGTATAAAAAATTATATACTGGAGCGAATTGCAAATATTTAAAAAAGCAGATGTATTACAAAAGTACAGTAAATCCATGATTTCTACATTTGGTTTTATATACTTGTTGTAATTCCTCATCATTTCATGACTTCAGAAAATAAATGTCAAGCAGTTTGCACCACTTCTGCCCATCTAGAGACAATAAAAATTAAAGAAAATAAATAGTATAATGAAATATTAATGTATTTCACCTGTGTGTTGTACTGTACCATACCATGTTATCTTTTAATTCCCCATGTATATGCATGTTTAAAAATGTTAAAAGCTATGCTATGCGATTTCAGACCATAATGCTATAGTTTGGTACATGAAATGAAAGATTAATTTATTTGCCATGTGATGACTTTTCACTGTGATTTACATATTTACATGGACACACACACACACACACACACACACACACACACACACACACACACACACACACACACACACACACACACACACACACACACACACACACACACACACACACACACACACACTCATATATGAACTTGAGTATTGAAAAACAGAACAGAAAGGAAGGTTAATGATAGTCACTGTGATTAGAACTGATCAGACTAGCCCAATGCACCAGTTATTTGGGGAGGGGGCTGATGTTGATTTACCATCAGTAGAACTAATAGAGAATGTGACTATGTAAATCTGGCTTCACAGACTTCCCACTCAGTTGAGATAACTAAGACAGAAGTTTTATCATCACATTTAAAATATGCTGTTGAAGTGACTTTGAAAGTCTTAAGAGCTTTTCTGATTAACAAGTTCATCATCCTAGCACAAGTATCATCTCTTCCCACTGGATCATTAAACTGAATAAGAACAGAGCAACATCCATGGCTTATGTGATAGGAACAAAAGGCTAAATTGCACTAAAATGCAAATTAACCCTGTTTTTGATTTCTCATTTTAAATATACTGAAGACAACACATTGTGATTCATCATCTTACATTAATATATGCGAACCATATTTTGCATAATCATATTCTAATGATGTACGCAGAGTGACTGATAAATCATTGCTTCCTGCAGAAAGTACTTTTTTTATGTCACAAGACACCAGATGATGGGGCTTGTCTAGTTCATTAAAACTATATACTATTGCATATGTATGTAAACACCTGTGTTTGTCTAATAAAAACCTTACTTAGAAGACCTACTTTCCTTTGAGGGTCTCTAGTGCTACAGTGCATTCACTTTTATCAAACAATCCAGAGAAATAGTAACTTGCTGGCTTAGGAAAACAAAAATACCATATAATTCTAAAATATAACATTTTAATGAAATGTTTGCAGGCCTAATAGTAGATTCTGCAACTAAGCTTGCTGGCTGATCTGTTGTGTTGGTACTTTTTTTATGAAAAGGGGTACTTTTTTTTACATTTTCCAGGTACATTGCATCAGTTATTTATAATACAGCATATGCATTTTACATACATCACATACATCACACTTATAATTAAGCAGTGTAGTATGTATTTGCATTTCTTTTGTGTTATATTTGCTTGCTGGTGTATATGTTTATTTTGATGTTGACTATATAGACCCGATGGCATCAGATTCATATATTCATAGATTGTTACTAGGCTAACAGCTCAGGTGGCCTTTCTAAGCTTAGCCAAGTTTTCTCGAAAGAGTAATGATTTCCTATATCCAAATAGGATTTTGAGGGCCAGGCATTTATAAGCTACCTCTGTCCGTAACGGACATGGGTGCAGGCCTGGTGTAAATTTCCTATTCCCCGTCCACTGGTCTAGGTTGCCCTTAAACTGGAAAACAGGCAAACTCAGCTTCACATGGATGGGAAGCCTGTTCCATAGGAGGGGCAGTATCTGGGACATATATCTGTCTCTCCATTATGTTCTGTTTAAGTCGCATATAAAATTCAGGTCCTTAGACCTTGAATTTCTAGTACTGTTTGACTTACAGATATGTAGGAGATTCATAAGTGTGGATTTTGCAGATGCCTTGTAAGCCAGGCATAGATCACCCCTCAGCAATCTATGGGAGACTGAGTAGAGGGAAAGGGATTTAAGGCACTCTTCATAAGGCAAGTTTGTATTGCCATGTATTCTTTTTGTAAGGAACCTCTGAGGTGACTGTAATTGCTGCACATGCCTGGTCAGGTACATACCAAAGGGAGCATTGTACTCTATGATTGGTCTGGTAAGGGCAGTACAGTGTGATAATGACCTCTTTGGATCTAGATGCCTTCCCTTACTTATAAGTTGTGCAACATAAAAGGATTTCCTCACCACTGTGGCCACGTGGTAGTCGAAGGTAAGGCAACTTTCTATGAGCATACTCAGATCCTTGACCGCTGGGTGAACTCTTAGGGGTGCATTATCAACATGGTAATTAGCCAAGATGGTTGGCTTCCCAAAGGGTACAATTATGCATTTCTTAGCATTGAGTATCAGCATTAAAAAAATGAAAGAAACACACTGTTCACTTGTTCTAGTTATTTAATTCATGTATTTTTCACATTATTTTCACCAACAAGACTCATGATCCATCAGTTTTCTATATCCACTTACACCCTGTTCAGAGTCAATGAAACTAGAGTCTAAGTGGGTGCAAGGCACTGTTATATCCGCACTTATGTTACAGTAGTCACCTTTCCCTCCTTGTACAGAACAGCCCCTATTGGGATAGCTGTGACCTGTAAAAAAACATGAAAAATGACAAACGTCCTGACATTCGTATGACAAAATGTTTTTTTTAAGTTTTCTCTATTGGCTGCATAAAACAATTATTTTGTATCTGAAAAATCTCAGTAATTTATGGAATAAAACACAACTCAAGTTCTTTAAGACTGAGATCTAGTTTGGCAGAAAAAGGTATAGGGGTAATTCAATAAACCCTACATGGAGCAACTCTCCATGTAGGAATAGTGTAGTGGCCCGAACAAGGAATATGGCTGCCGGGAGATCTAGGAAATGGGGCTGGGGATGTGCATGAGCATGTGGACACCATGTGAACACAAAGGTGTCCATGAAATGCAAATCACCTCATCTTCTGGTGAACACCATGTAAATGAGGTGATTTTTCTGATTCAGGAAGCCATGTAGGTGTCGTGTCAGCAGGAAAAATATGCGCAGTTACAAACCATGTACCGGACTATAAAATTTAAACAGGCGCTGTAACAGCCCAAATAAAAGGTTGCACATGTCACAGTAGTCATGCAAATGGGCAAAACTATGGCCATTGAGTTGGAAAGATAATGCGATATATCAAAAATTTAATCTTTTTTTAATACATATGCCACGTTTAAGCGGCGCTCAGCAACACGCAAACATGCTATTTTGCAAAAAAAATAAATAAATAAATAAATACTGTAAAATATGAAATATAAAGGTATTCAAAGTTATTGCATTATAGTGGCCAGCATGCAGAGCCATACAGTGGCTGTTTACACTGGTAGCTAAGGAGATAGGCCCTAGTTTGTGCTGTATCTAGGGTATACGCAATTAAGTGTATGTAAATGAGCCTGGGTTATTGAATAGAAAAAGGGCCACCATGTCCATAGGTACTAACCATGGTAGGGCTAGAACTGTGTTGGTGTAGGCAAAAATAGATAGCTAACATGAAAAGAGGGTATGTCATGGCATGTGTAAGCAGATTGGAGCTTAACGGCACCTGTTTGCGCTCAGCTAAGCACAGCTAAGCAGGGGTCTGTGCCTGAGGCTGCTAAGCTATACTTAGCCACGTGGTGCATGTTTTAGCTAGTTAAAGAAAAGCTAAGCGTGCCTGTGTACAAGGGAGGGTCTAAACTTCCGAGCGATGTTTATACTGGTGCCGAGGGTTTGCAAGGAGCGCCGTGGGGCTTAGCAGTGGAAGAAATTGAAAAAAAAATAAAAGGAAATAGCCTGAGCAAGCCAATTAAGTATAACAGACTGATAAGCCCTGTTCCACTGACACTGGCCCATTCAATCCCCTCAGTGATATACCTGGCAGGTGGAATGCATCATAGTCAGCCAATCACACAGGCTGCATCTGCAGCACACCAGTATAAAGTATTCATACACCCTTCAATCTGATTTTTCCCAAATACTTTGCACCATTGGAGTATGCACTTGGGAATTTTAACTGACAAAATGATAGGGGCTGCTGCTGCTCTGCTACATCTGTATACACTACAGGCTGAGGTTAGTGATGATGATGATGCTGACAATAGACCCAGACTGAGGAGGAGAAGAGTGTTTAGGCCCAGGGTAACCTTTCAGGGGCTACATGAGCTGGAGATAGTAGAGTGCTACAGGATGAACAAGGACATACTACAGGTACTCACCGAGCTCTGCTGGCCTCACCTCATACCCAGAGCCATTAGAGGGGAACCCATCCCAGTGGAAACAGAGGTATGTGTAGCCTTAAGAATGCTAGCTATAGATACTTTCCAAAGACCTACTGGGGACATCATGAGGGTCTCACAGGCATCCGCATCCAGGGTACTCCACCATTTCCTAGATGTAATTTTAACACATGTCAGTGAGCACATTTATTTCCCCAGCACCCCTGAGGAGAGGACCAGAAATATGCGTCTCTTCCACTGTGTAGCACACTACCCAGAGGTATTGGGTGCCATAGACTGCACTCATCTGCACGTGAACTCACCACTCAGTGAGGACGGTAGAGTGCATGTCAACTGCAAGGGGTATTACTCCATCAACTGCCAGGTTATGTGCAATGCCCAGGGCATTATCATCAATGTGTGTGCTGGCAGCTCTGGCAGTTATCATAACTCCCACATCTGGCACACATCACAGCTGTACCAGGCATTTGCCAGGGGAGACATCCTGTACAGCCATCTAGTGGGGGATGCTGGCTACACAATGGGACCATGGATGATGACACCCATCAGAAATGCATACACACCAACTGAAGAATGCCATAATGAGGCACACGCACAAACTAGGAACATCATAGAACATGTGTTTGGGCTGCTCAAGTCATGGTTTTGCTGCCTTGACATATCCGGTGGAGCCCTGCAGCCCTCTCCAGCTACATGTGCACACATGTTCATAGTATGTGCCATGCTACACAATATGATCCTGCAGAAACAGCTGTGGCAGGAACATCACAGGGAAGGGACACACAGCTCTCTACCAGTGCCAAGGTCTTCACAGGCACAGGGGGACTCAGAGGAGGAACCCCCTGTGCTTGTCCCTGTAGGCAGACAAAGGCATGCCCAGTACACCCTGGCCTTTACAAAGAGGCAATGCATAACACATACAGTGAAAACCTAGGAACCCAGGGACTGACACCTCACTCTGACTCACATGCACACACAGTAAAAAGGATGCCAGCCACATCACACTACGTGTACCTTACCATGTATAGGCTGTGTACTGCATGCATCCAACAGATTCAGCCCTGAAGCACTGTTCTCTCAACTGTTGCAGGCACAAGATAACTCACTCTTCTTAACAACAAATGAATGGGGTAGTAGACTGTGGTAGCATATGTATGGTATTGCTGCATGTATGCAAGGGAAGTGAGTGGTCCACCGGGGTAGCAGCAGACAATGGGCAGCTATGTGGGACAACAGGAACTCTCTGCCAAATACTGGCGGGGTCATAGTACAGATGTACAGATGTCAATGTTGGAGTCCCATACATACCTCTCAACCTCTTAGTGCAAGAAATCTGTACAAAACAATAAAGAAATGTGGGGCAAAGGCCCCAGAACAGGGACTATTGTTAAATATTGCTCTTACAAACATAGAAAGTTGATAGAATAACAGGTGTTGCAGTAGCATGAAGTATCTGAAGGGTAAGAAGTCTGAAACTCAAATGTCTGTCATTACCTTCTAACTTCAGTCTTTAATGATTTGCCAGTAATTTTCCAGACAACCACAATTTAATGAAAAATAGACCAAAAATGTGAGGCAAACAGCTGCACATTCTGTGAAAATCTGTACAGTTGAGAGGTATGATCCTCTACCCCCGACACACCCATGTTCCCTTAGAACTGCAGTGACAGTTATACAGGTAATAGGAGCAGACCACACATTCCCAGGGCTGTCCAATCAACTTGCTAGCATGTTGCATTTTCACAATATGCAGGGGTCAATGTGCTATGTATGTGTGTGGTTAATAGTGTCAGGATGTAGACAGCACTGACTGATGACTGTTGTGGCTCACTGGGCTAAGTACATAACTGAGGGTGACAGGTTCCATGGTTCGAGACTGGCTGTGCCTACTATTCTGCATGTCAGCTACACCTACGGTAGGCATTCTACAGGCTGTCCAGAAGTCAATATTTGTTACTGCAGGAAAGCTGGGCAATGGAGGGACAAGGGGCCACAGATATGGACAGTACACTGCTCTGAGTAACCTAGGCGGTGCTTAGTAGAATAGCAAGTTGTGACAAGTCAGTCTAGCACCAGGATACAAAGGTTGCCACGTAGCTATGTCAGTAATGACAACAAGGTAGTGGGCACCATCCATGCCCCATGTATGTCAGGATTTCTCAAAATGTCAAAATGTCCACACTTATGCCTCATATATCTGTTCTGTTTGTCAGAACATTGCATTTGTCTGGAAAAATATTGGCAAAATAATACAGGTTGATGTGAAAACATCAAATGACAGATGGTTGAGATGCAGACTTCATACCCATAAGAAAATGCAAGCTAATGTAAAACTGGTCTACAAACTGTCTACGTTTGAAAGAGCAATATTAAGATGCTGTCCCCATGTCTGGGCCTGTGTCTGACTGTGATATATGGCCCTGGCAAGATGTCTGGCTGTAAGAGTTTGAGAGGTATGGGCAACATGTAGCCTTAGAAGAACAGTGCAACCCAAACCTTCTGAGGACCAGAGCAGATGTATGGGGCACAATGCTGGCCAACCTGCAGGTACAGTCAGAGGTGTGCAGTCCATAACCCTGTGTGTGATGTTACAACTTCTACCCCAGTCACACCATAACTACAACTACATAAGAGCAGCAACTGTGGACAAAGCCTGTGACTGGAGCAGAGCAGGACAAAGGGCCACATATAAGGAGAAGGAAGATCCACTGGCCAGACAAACTTAGAATGCGCAGACTACAACAATTCATGCAGTAGCTTGGGTTCCCTGCAGTGTATGGAGTCAGTAGACAAATGCCTGTCAGTGGTTCCTCACATTAATCTATACTGATATGCCACTGACAGGCCAGGGCATCACAGTACTGTGCAAAATATACCTCACATATTGTGCAAAACTCTGCTCAATCCAATACAGTCTGTACCCACCCTAGATATGACTCAGTAAATAAGGATAGCACACAGCCAGGAGATCCCTCAGCCAGTATATCAGTAAGGTGCTGGACTGTTCACAGAGGTTCATCAGCTAATCAGCTGTAGCACACAAAATTCTGGACTGGAGTACAGGTAGGTCTGGCATGGAGTCCCACTCTTACTATTGATGGTCATACTGGGCATGCCCCTACACTTAGCTACTTTCGGCCCATGTCTGAAGCCACATCTAACTTTAGAACTTGGATATACATATATCCCTTCTGCATACAGACAGCTATGTACACTTTAACTGTCTATCCCCACCCCATCACACATGTGTACACCCATCTATCTGTATGCGGTACATATAAGATTTATCTGTATCTGTTGAGTGTGATATACATACAGATATATAGGTAACATATATAGAGGCAGAGGCAGGGGGAAGAGAGAGAGAGAGACAGAAAGAGACCCTGAAAGGCAGAGAGTGATTTACACCAATTTTAACCAGTGGCATGTGCAAATACTATAGTGAGGCCCATTGTGTTATAATGGGTAGGAAGGAGTTGTAATCTCACATCAGTTGTCATGTATGTGTGTGTGTGTGTGTGTGTGTGTGTGTGTGTGTGTGTGTGTGTGTGTGTGTGTGTGTGTGTGTGTGTTTCTATATGTATTGCACGTATAGCAGAATACACACACCCAACAGGCCTATGTCTGTGTAATAGCCACCCATATTCTGGCCCTTTGACTACTGTCCTCCATAACAGTGGTCTCCCTGTCAGCAGCTACTGATGTCATCCACCCCAACAGTACTGGCAGACACTCTCTACATGTGTAAGTCCTGTGGTGCATGTGATAAGTACATAGTACTATCAAGTAGATAGTTAGATAGGTAGTGGTTCAATTCCCAACAATGGCAACTGAGTGAGTGTGTGTATAACTATGTCCCCTCATGGCTGTGTGTATTTCCTGACTATGTGTATGCAATGCCAATACATTTTGAGGCCTGTTCCTATCAACCCCCCATTGCCCTACTTTACAGGCCCTGCTGATGCCATCCACCTTAGATGCACCATTGGAAACTCTCTAGGCATGTAAGCTCCATAGCACATGCAATATGTATGTAGCACTGTAGTACAGACACCTAGATAAGTAGGGGTTCTAATCTCACAACTGCCAACTGTGTGTGCATGTGTGTGTGTGTGTGTGTGTGTGTGTGTGTGTGTGTGTGTGTGTGTGTGTGTGTGTGTGTGTGTGTGTGTGAAGCATATCTCCTGTGTGTGTTGGTTATACCATTTTGAGGCCTGTTCCACCCTGCTGACTCCTCTCCATTGCATTACTTTACAGGGCCTGTTGATGTCATCCACCTTAGATGCACCGTTCAACACTCTGCAGGCCATACCTCTCAACTGTATAGAGTTTTGCAGAATGTCCAAATGTTTGCCTCATATATTTGGTCTGTGTCTCATAAAACTGTGGTGTCCTGGCAAATCATTCAGAGCTGAAGTAAGCAAATAATGACAGACATTTGAGTTTCAGACTTCATACCCTTCACAAAAATAATGGTAATGTGAAACCTGGCAATCTATCAGTTATCTAAGTTTGTAAGAGCAATATGTAAAAAGTGTCTCTATTTTTGGGCCTGTATCCCCCCATTTTTGAAGGCTTTGTCCACATTTATTGCTCTAAGGGGTTGCGAGGTATGACCCAAGCATATAAACTCCATGGCGCACATGATAAGGACATAGCAGTATAGTCCATACAACTAGGTAGATAGGGGTTTTAATCTCAATACTGGCAACTGCGTGAGTGTATGTATCTGTATATGCATATCCCCTTTAGCAGCGTGGCTGTCTTGTCTGTGTGTGTGCAATGGTTATACCATTTTGTGTGCCAGTGCCACCTTGTTAACTCCACCATCACCGTCCTATTCAGGGCCTACAGATGTCATTCACCTTAGATGCAGAGTGAGACATTTTCAAACACAACAGCACTATGGTACATGCAATATGTATAGTGGGCTATAGTGTACATAACTAGATAGATAAGTGTTCTAATCTCAGAACTGGCAACTCTCTGTGCATGTGTGTTGAAATGTATGTCCCCCTGCAGCAGTGTGTGTGTGTGTGTGTGTGTGGGTGTGTGTGTGTGTGACATGGTTATACCATTTTAAGGGCCTGTTAACCTCTAGTGGCAATCCTTACAACACCTGCAGGTGTCATCCACCTGAATAGCAGTGGCAGACACTGCAAAACTGTATAAGCTCCATGGTGCATGCGCTATGAATATAGCGCTATCGTATGTAAAAGTAGGCAGGTAGAGGTTCTACTATCAACAAGGGCAGTTCATGAGTGGATGTGTGTGTGTACAAATGTATACCCCTTGAAGCAGTGTGACTGTGTTAGGGCCACAAACATACCACTCGACCCTTTAGAGAAAGACATTTGGATAAAGCCATGCAGAAAAGTGGGACAAAGCCCAAATATTAGGGTCAATCTTTAAATATTGCTGTGATAAACATTGAAAGAAGCTAACATAACAGGTTGGCAATTCACATGCATTTTCTTAAGGGCATGAAGTCTGACAGGAAAATGTCTGTCATTATTGTGTACTGTCAGTCTTTAATGATTTCACATTACTTTGCCAGAAACCCACAATGTTATGACAAATGGAACAAAAATATGTGGCAAACATCTGCAGATATCTCTAGAGGTGAGAGGTATGGGCACCACCTGTCCCACCCTACAGGTTGCAGTCCATGTTTAGCCAGGTGTGACCTGTGACAATGACTCAAACAATACAGAGGTCCCCAGAGTTAGGACAACAAACATGTCCTAAAGTTGTCTATTACTTGCATAAAGCAGTTATTTCACATCAGAAGCACCTTAATGTTATGAGAAATAGCATAACCTATGGTAATGTGACACAAAGAAGCTGTCATACTGACAAACTAGGGGAAGTCCTGTCTGTTGCACTTGCCTTGGGTATGGTATGTCTTGCCAACTGTCACGATACTGGAAGACATGCCCTACATTCCACATTTGATAAGGTAGCAACCCTACTCTGTATTGCCTATGTGTGTGCAATATGTAGACAGGCATAGGCCCCGTGAGTAGCTGCCACCCCCAATGACCCACGTGTATCTAGGCATGAATGCTAACTGCCACCACCCACATATATAGGTACCACCTAAGGCTGTGGCAACTATAAGTAGTGTGCTGTCTGTCATTCACCCACAGACTTATGTTAACACACTGCAATGGGGTCATACAGCGGGTATGGAATGTTGCCAAGGTCCTGGCCTCAAGATGAATGCAGAAAACAGTGCCATCATACCATATGTTGAGGACATGGCCCCACTATTTCCTACATCAACAGCAACCCCATAAACACACAAACTGTGTTTACAGACCTGGGTACTCAGGTTGATAACACTGTTGCATTCAGCCATCAAGTAGTGGCAGTGGTCAGAAAAGGCTTGTACGTGGTTCACCACATAGGTAAAGGGACTGCATCCAGACAAAAGGTTGACATTACCTCTGTATAGTCCTCAGTCAGTACAATGTTACAGTATCATCATGGCTGGTCTGGTATGTACCTATGCAGACATCTGCAGCAACTGGAAAGGCTATGTTAACACCCACAAAGGTTATCCATGGCCTTCAACACCTGTTCTATACAGAAAGCCTTGAATCAGTAGTGCCCACAGGTGGGCTGTGGCATGCATAGATGACAATGTTGTGCTCAGCCCTTCAACAGCTGCCCCATATATTTGAGTCTAACTCTGTGCTTATTACCAGCATGATAGGCCTGAATCACATATGCAACAGCAAAAAAACCTGCTTGAGAGACAGGTTTGTCTCCCAGAGGCTGCCCTGTCTCAGGAGTGCACTTTCTATACATGTCAAACAGAGTACCATGCAGACCCTCATCAAGTGCATCCATGATGACTGAATGGAAAACCAAAAATGGTTAGGCTTGTAAGGGACCCAGGGCTAGTACTCTAGTAACTTTCTACAGACCTATGAATCTGTGATCCTACAGTACTCCCAGGTGACTTGTATCAAGAGTAGCATGCTGTGTCAAGGGTTATGCATGCAAGATTAAGCTGTCTGCCCCCATTAACCCTCACACACTGTTCTATGCCCATGCACCTTGGTAAAGATGCACATATACAGCCATATCTTGGCAAGGAAAAAGTCTCTACATTGCCACTATGCCATTATGAGCTTCTATAATGGCAGAAGGTCACCATGACTTAGACACAAAGACACCTGGAACAGAAACAGTGTAAGGTCTGTCAGACAACAGTCAGTTAGCAGCATTAACAGTAATAAAGCATCATGGCACAAAGGTACATATACTTTGATGTGTAGGCATGACAATTGCCAGCAGACAGCACCCTACAGATCATAACACTACTGTACTAGAAACTGCCATTAACTGTACTATATTTACACTGTGCATCTCACTCATATTAGCATGTCCCTGCACTGGTGGTCTTGATAACAAGGATGTGGCATGGGTCTATATTAAAACATCGAACACTTAAAACAGTGAATGATGTTTAATCGACCCTATTTCAGCGAAAGCTGAAAATGTTGACACCTCAGAACAGCAATTTCTTTCCTAGGGAATTACTGTTCCAACCAAAAAAAAAAAAAAAAACAGTAAACAGTTCCAAACACATACACACGTACGTTAACCCTAATTCTACCCCCCAAAAAAGTAAACAGCTGAAAGCACATATGCACGTAACTGAACCATACATCTAATGCAAAAAAAAGTAAACATTTTAAAACATATGCACTTACCTTAACCCGCACCCTAACCCTAAGGTCAGTAACTGTTGCACATTTACGTAAACAGTTCCAAACACATACACACTTACCTTAAAAGTAATTATACCCCCCCAAAACAAAAGTAAACAGCTTAAAACACATATGCACTTAAGAACAAATAAAACGCTGTGTCCATACAGAGTCAGTAGATTTATTGAATCCAAAGCCAGTAGTAAGCGCTTTCGTCTCTTCCCTTAGAGACTTCTTCAGACTATGGCTTTGTAAATGCAAAACATACATTTATACTTGAATGGCTCATTAGCCAATTAACATTTTAAAAACACAGTATCATTAAAACAATTTACCATATTACATAAATATATCTAAAACTATCGAAAACTAACTATATCAGTGTTTCAGCCCCTTCCTTTTTAAATACATAATAAAGTCTTCCCTATTATTAAGTCCTGGAGGTAAACAAGTATTTAATTTCACTTGCCAGCAGTATTCCAACCATCCCAGTTCTTCCTCAACATTTACTATGTTAACATTAGGGTGTAGAGCTTCCAAAACCATACATCTAAAATTTATTTTACATTTTTTTCTCAACATAATGTTTGCTTATAGCATTTTTCATATCTGCATGAGTGATGGCATAATTATGTTCATAAATTCTCCTGTATAATAAATTTTAGATGTAAAATAAATTTCTGATGTATGGTTTTGGAAGCTCTACACCCTAATGCTACTCCGGAGCTGAGGTTTTTTGTTTCTTATGAATGTAAAATGAAAGAAATGTTGGCAGATAAAAATTTCTATAAAGCTGTGAGCATGGTAGAAGTAAAGAAGGGATATTCACTGATTGATTCCTGTATAGAAGAATGGTTCTATACAGGAAGAATAAATGAAAAGATGAAAAGAAATCTATCCAACACTAATCCAAAAATAAGTAGGATCTTTGGAATTCCAAAGATACACAAACATGTAGATTCCCCACCACTAAGACCTATAGTGGTCAGTAGAAATAGTAAAACAGAAGGAATGTCAGTGTTTGTGGACAAACATTTACAGAGAATAGTACCAAAATGTACTACATATGTTAAGGATAGTTATGATTGTATGAGAAAATTGGAAGGAATTCAGGTGTCTGAGTCATATATATTGGTTACCCTAGATATCAATTCTTTATACACTATGATTCCCAACAAAGAAGGGATGGAAACAGTCAGAGTGAAGTTATTAAAATCTAAGGAGTTCTCCCCAAATACAGTTGGATTATTAATGGAAATGAATGATTTAGTTTTGAATCATAACTATTTAGATTTCTATGATCAAATATTTGTACAAACAAATGGTGTTGCAATGGGTACAGCCTTAGCCCCAAGTTATGCTAATGTTTTTATGCAGGGTTGGGAAACTGCTAATATATTAGAAAGTGAACATAATGTAAATATAGTTAAGATGTTACAGTTTATTGATGATGTCCTTTTAATATGGGATGGTACTATGAATGAGTTAATAAAGTTTTAAAATTATATTAATAATGTTTGTTACTATATAAAATTTATTTATAGTTATAGTTTAGATAAAATTAATTTTCTAGACTTGACAATATATAAAGATGAGAATAGACTTATTTCTGAGATATATAAGAAGGATTTTCAAAATATGTATTTACATTACTCTAGTGTACATCCCAAGAAAACTAAAACTAACATAATAAAGGGACAACTTAAAAGGATAAGTAATTTAAAAAAAGATGAGGTGTTTGAATTCGAAGCTTCTAACTTCTGCAAAAGAATGGAAATAAGAGGATGCCCGAAAGTAGAAGTAGAAAGGTTGTTCACTGAAGAAGTAAGAACAATTTAGTAAGTATTGTTAATAATACTGAAGGGGATAATAGAACTAAGAGCTACACGACAGCACTAGCAGTACAAAATAGTACAGACGCAAATGCAATAAAAAATATTGTAAGGAGAAATTGGGGGATTTTGAAAGGAAATAGAGAGATTGTTGAGAAAATAGGAAATTAACCCAAGTTTGTGCAAAAAAGGGCTAAGAACTTTAAAGATTATTTTCAAGGTAAACTGAATAAAGTTAAAGAAGTTGAGGTAAGAAAAGGGATAGTAAAGTGTTACAATTGTAACTATTGTCAATATTTATATACTAACAGCAATGAATTGCTAGTGGGCAAAACAGTAGTACAGGTCACAGGGAGGTTTACATGTAAAGCAGAACATGTAGTTTATTTATTAATCTGCCTAGAATGCAGATCATTTTATGTGGGGAGAACAAAGGAGAACTATACAGAAGAATTTATGAACATAATTATGCCATCACTCATGCAGATATGAAAAATGCTATGAGTAAACATTATGTTGAGAAAAACTGTAAAATAAATTTTAGATGTATGGTTTTGGAAGCTCTACACCCTAATGTTATCATAGCAAATGTTGAGAAAGAACTGGGATGGTTGAAATACTGTTGGCAAGTGAAATTAAATGCTTGTTTATCTCCAGGACTAAATAATAGGGAAGAATTTATTATGTATTTAAAATGGAAGGGGCTGAAACATTGATATAGTTAGTTTTAGATAGTTTTAGATATATTTATGTAATATGGTAAAATGTTTTAATAATACTGTGTTTTTAAAATATTAATTGGCTAATGAGCCATTCAAGTATAAATGTATGTTTTATATTTACAAAGCCATAGTCTGAAGAAGTCTCTAAGGGAAGAGATGAAAGCTTCAATAAATCTACTGATTCTGTACTGACACAGCGTTTTATTTGTTCTTATACTGTTTAGTTATTTGCCTGCTGCTATTCTGTGGACATATGCACTTAACCATACATCTAATGCAAAAAACAAAAAAGTAAACAATTTCATACATATGCACTTACCTTAACCCGCACCCTAACCATAAAGTCAGTAACTGTTGAACATTTACGATCGGAGCTATACCGGATAAGGGAATCTCTGAGTCCACACAACAGTGCAGAACACGGCAAAGCAATGAAGCAGTCAGGTGACTTCTTTCCCAGGGGAAAGAATTTGCTGAACAGCTGCTTCGTTGTGTTGCTTGTTCACTGTTTAGGTGTCGATAAAAACACATTCGACAAAATGCGTTTTAACATTCTAATAGGAACCCATGTGGCACAGCTATCATCACATGCACAGAGTGTGGTCTAGGGTTGACAAAGGTCTAGGCTGTGCCATACAGTTGACATCATGTGTGTGTGTCTGGAGATGTGCTGGTCAGCTGGGCCATGGAGAGGAGCTGTGTGTGTCTGTTGGTGACCTGCATGTCACAGTGCTGTGTGAGTGTGTGCATGCACACAGTCAAGCTATGTGCTAGTGCTACACAAGGGTATGCTGGACAGCCATGGATCATGCATGGTAAAATGTACAGTTCGTCTCCGGCCACGAACATGGGAACTGGTTCTACCAGGAGTGGCACTGGCACTACCATGCCCATTACCAGATGCGGTACTACTTGCTGATGGTGACCGGTGTCTGCTGGGTCTGTTTCCATCACGGGATCACCCAGGACCACATGCCCATGGCCTGCCACATTGTGGTGTGAACAGCAGCCTCCCTTTGGTAGTGCTGGTGGTACTGCCACTATGGGAATGTGACTGTGTAAGGCCATGTGGGCTCTCAGCTGATGTTGTTGCTAACCTATATCTATGTGTCTGATGCCCTACTCCCACCACATGTTCCAGCACAGACATTGCACAGTTAAGGACTGACAATGTCTCACCCCACCATCTAGCCACTACATCAGCAAAATGATGTAAGGCATTACCAATGCCATGGAGGGAGTCATGCATGCCAGGCAGTGTGGCATTGATGACCTTCAGCATCCATCTGGTGTACCATTCACAATGTGCCTGTTCCTCCATGATGGACCGACACATGAATCAGGTGCTGGATGGGCAGCAGTCCTCCTTCGAGCACCTCTGTCAATCTGCCTATGTGGGACCTCACCAGCTCTCTGGCTATGCCTAATGTCTACAGTCACAAATACCATAATTGCCACACTCTCCTGTTTGATGCCACCATCCTCTGACTGCCCAATATCTGTGGCTGCTGAGGACTGGGTATGTGTTGGCATGCTGACATGTTTTAGATATATTTATGTAATATGGTAAAATGTTTTAATAATACTGTGTTTTTAAAATATTAATTGGCTAATGAGCCATTCAAGTATAAATGTATGTTTTATATTTACAAAGCCATAGTCTGAAGAAGTCTCTAAGGGAAGAGATGAAAGCTTCAATAAATCTACTGATTCTGTACTGACACAGCGTTTTATTTGTTCTTATACTGTTTAGTTATTTGCCTGCTGCTATTCTGTGGACATATGCACTTAACCATACATCTAATGCAAAAAACAAAAAAGTAAACAATTTCATACATATGCACTTACCTTAACCCGCACCCTAACCATAAAGTCAGTAACTGTTGAACATTTACGATCGGAGCTATACCGGATAAGGGAATCTCTGAGTCCACACAACAGTGCAGAACACGGCAAAGCAATGAAGCAGTCAGGTGACTTCTTTCCCAGGGGAAAGAATTTGCTGAACAGCTGCTTCGTTGTGTTGCTTGTTCACTGTTTAGGTGTCGATAAAAACACATTCGACAAAATGCGTTTTTAACATTCTAATAGGAACCCATGTGGCACAGCTATCATCACATGCACAGAGTGTGGTCTAGGGTTGACAAAGGTCTAGGCTGTGCCATACAGTTGACATCATGTGTGTGTGTCTGGAGATGTGCTGGTCAGCTGGGCCATGGAGAGGAGCTGTGTGTGTCTGTTGGTGACCTGCATGTCACAGTGCTGTGTGAGTGTGTGCATGCACACAGTCAAGCTATGTGCTAGTGCTACACAAGGGTATGCTGGACAGCCATGGATCATGCATGGTAAAATGTACAGTTCATCTCCGGCCACGAACATGGGAACTGGTTCTACCAGGAGTGGCACTGGCACTGCCATGCCCATTACCAGATGCGGTACTACTTGCTGATGGTGACCGGTGTCTGCTGGGTCTGTTTCCATCACGGGATCACCCAGGACCACATGCCCATGGCCGGCCACATTGTGGTGTGGACAGCAGCCTCCCTTTGGTAGTGCTGGTGGTACTGCCACTATGGGAATGTGACTGTGTAAGGCCATGTGGGCTCTCAGCTGATGTTGTTGCTAACCTATATCTATATGTCTGATGCCCTACTCCCACCACATGTTCCAGCACAGACATTGCACAGTTAAGGACTGACAATGTCTCACCCCACCATCTAGCTACTACATCAGCAAAATTATGTAAGGCATCACCAATGCCATGGAGGGAGTCATGCATGCCAGGCAGTGTGGCATTGATGACCTTCAGCATCCATCTGGTGTACCATTCACAATGTGCCTGTTCCTCCATGATGGACTGACACATGAATCAGGTGCTGGATGGGCAGCAGTCCTCCTTCAAGCACCTCTGTCAATCTGCCTATGTGGGACCTCACCAGCTCTCTGGCTATGCCTAATGTCTACAGTCACAAATACCATAATTGCCACACTCTCCTGTTTGATGCCACCACCTTCTGACTGCCCAATATCTGTGGCTGCTGGGGACTGGGTATGTGTTGGCATGCTGACTGTGTGCAAGGACATTGGGGGTGGAAGTGGGATGTCAACCAATGAGACACATTCAGTCACCAACAACCCTACCTGTCCCTCACAATGGCCACCATCATCATCATCAGAGTCCAATGACACACTGAAATCAGGTTGTGAGGGGGACACACTCCAACCCCATGGTCACCTGTGAGGGGTAGACAATATGTGTACATTAATTCCTGTATTATAATGTCTGCTGATCCACACACACACACACACACACACACACACACACACACACACACACACACACACACACACACACACACACAAACACACATACAG
This sequence comes from Protopterus annectens, assembly GCF_019279795.1. Taxonomy (NCBI): domain Eukaryota; kingdom Metazoa; phylum Chordata; order Ceratodontiformes; family Protopteridae; genus Protopterus; species Protopterus annectens. The sequence continues at coordinate 574,578,372 of NC_056732.1, forward strand.
GTGAGGTACCACAAAGGCATTATACAGAACGCACCTTTTGACCGATGGCATGCACAACAGACAATTAGAACACAGCAGACACACTCTGTGCAGGCCCTCAACAACATGCAGTGCAGTTATGTCCAGTTAATGTTGCTAGTACTATACACCTGTGAGATACGTGACAAGTCAGGCTATGTGATGGACCCTCACCTAAAACACAGTGCACCCATTTACACAATAGTAATGCACTCCTGTATAGCAGACTGGTTACACCTTTACAAAAATATATGCTAATATGTTACAGCTACTGCAAATATGCTATTGTGCTTACCAATGTGATGCACTGCAGTAAACACCACCACGAGTGAACATGCACGTATTGCAATATGGCTAAGCTTAGCAGTAGTATCCATGGCAAACTGGCAGCCCTTAACATGTCTAGGGTATAGATGAGCAATAACAATACAGTTCTACACTCTCCGGCTAGAGGATGATGATCCCCAGCCACACCAGAGGTACCTATGGATTTGTGGGGGAGAAGTTTTGTCAGCAGACACACATGTGGCTTTGGTACAGGCTAATATGTGCATTTATTAACATGTACAGTACAAACTGTGATACTACCCAAATTGCTGACATTCACAATACGTGTGCACACGTGTGCATTACAAAACCCCACCCACTGCTGCAGACTGACCTGACATATGTGTACAGGTATGCAGAGGCTGCCACTATGAATGCTACAGTATTAACATGATGACCACTGGCAGCTTACCTGGACATTCCTCAACTGTGGAATCTATGCCACCCACCTCCACAACATATGTTGTGATAGTTTCTTGTGAGCTGGTGGCTGAGCACAGGTTTGCCAGGAACTCCTCTGCGGCTCAGAGTGGGGGTTGTGTAGCAGCCCTTCCCCCATGCCAGCATGGTCCCTGGCCACAGGTGCAGCCCTTTACCATGCATAATGTATTATATCTGTAGCACAGTGTCAGGCCTGTTCATAGCTCCTGTCCTGGTGGCCTACATCATTCACCATTGCTATGAGGTCCTCCCACAGTGCTGCACATTCTTGCTGGTTATGGTGAGTCCTTGTCAACAGCACCAGATGATGGAGTCTGAGGGCATCAATAATGGCAGCGGTCTCAGCTTCTGAGAACGGTGGATTGTGATGTCTCTACATCTTACCTGACAGACATGAAGAGGGGAGCACATCACAGGAACACATGCATTGCTCACCACAATGTACACACCCTGCACTTCCACAATTGCCACCACTATCCACAGCTAACTCCCACAACATACCCCACCATCTATCACCACAGCATGTATGTGGCTATCAGCAACATAGTGGCAATACATCATGCATTGCCCCCTGATCCTGATGTTTCATGCTACTTGCTGCATGTACTATGAGGTGTTCAAATGCATTTACCTGTTGCACCTATTACTGCTCGTTCATAGCCTGTCTAGATGGTATGTTGTGGTGTCAGCCTCCTACTGTTGTAGTAAGCACCTGGGCTTTAGGCCCACCCCTCAGATCTTCCTGGCCTTCATCCCTCAGATTCTGGACTATATGTCTGGACAGTGTCCTACAGTTTCCGCTGCCAGTGTGGTTGATACAGATGTCCTGGCACAGTGTAGCATGTGCCTCATGTACATGGATGGACAGCCATCTACAAACACCACCAAGGAACACACTGTGCAAGAGATGCAATGACAGTAGGAACCTGCAGTCCATACTCCCTCCCTGTCAAGGCTGCATATCTGTCCCCAAACAGGTTAATACAATCAGTACACCTTACACACCACCCACACCTATACAACACACACACACATATGCAGTGGACCTCAACATACACATCCACAAACAAAGGAGGCCTCCAAGGCAAAGCCACATGTGAATGCCACAGCCATACATAGCACACACCACACATGGCCAGCACATGTCAAACATGTTACACATAGGAAACTCCATTGTGACACACAGTTATGTGCCTCTCACCTGGCTGTATATGTGGATGGTCACAGTTACTCATGTGTCAGGTGACAGACTCCAGCATATCACAGACTCACTGCTGTCTTTCACCAAGAGGTACTATCAGGAGTCTGTCATAGTACATATTGGCATGCCTGACCTCAGATGGACATCCCTGGACTATATGCAGTGAGACATGAGTGAGCACACTGATTATGTGTCCCAGGCAGGTATGTCCCTAGCCTTATACAGCATTCTGCTGTCACCCAGACTGATGCTGCAATACATTCAGGAGATGATTGACCTTAACATGTGACCTTTTATCCTGTGATATTCCAGGGGGGTTCCAGTACCTGTGTGCCTGGGTTGCTGTTGTGCAACAGATAGCCTCCATCTGTCTCAACTGGCCTTCAGGTGTCTGGCAATTGTTCTTGCCACTCCCTTAGTGCCTTTATTTAGAAAAGAGATGAAGTTATCACTACCAAAAGACAGCTGTCAGTGCAGCACACATTGAAGGCCATGCTGTTAAACCCTAGGTGTCTACGTACAACTCTGCCCTCAATGCAAGCGTTCTTAACCCTGGGAAATGCTGACAGCTATGCAGTCACACACACATGGTTCAAAGCTGCAGAGATCACCCCAGCCTTACCTGGTCTACCATCCTGTCATACAGTCATACACCAAAGTGTGGGTGGAATTGGCATGACACATGTGATTGCAGTATATATGAGACACATACACACCTCCAAACTGTACAGGCAGTAAGATGCACAGGGGACACCACATGGGCAGGTCACCATTGCCAACATACCTATTCAAATCATAGCTAGCTACTGGCCACCACATGTGACCAGGAAGCCCATCATGCCTATATGGACCTCAACAACTATATTCTGATTTGGGTCTGTACCTTTAACCTGGGTCACTTGAATGACCCAAACATATATTGGAAGATGTACCCATGCCATCATACACATGGCCAGAAAGCCATTAACAGTGGAATTGCAAACACCTCAGTGCAGCTAGGGGCTACCCCCACATGAGGTGAAGTTGTGTTGTAGTTCATATTACACAACACAGGTTACCACTGCAGCATCCCTACAGTGTCATCCTCTGTGGCAAAGTAACCATCATGCGGTCACATTTGCAGTCAAAATCTCCCACAATACCCAGCTAGCTAGGGTCACACACACATACACCTCTAATGTGGAATACAGCCTCCTGGGGGTGGTATACACAGCTTCACAGCCCCAAACCCCTCTGTAGGGACTGCCACTAATATCCACACATACACACATGTGCTAGATGTGCATTTGTATAGATGCATGCAGTCAGGTATACCCGACAGGACTACATCAACCTCTGCAAGGATATGTACACCTGTCTGGTGGACATCTGCAATACATAAGTGCCTATAACAGGGATGGCATACCGCAGTCCAAAACAAATTAGCAGCATAACCTTGCAACAACATAAGCCACTGTATTCAAAGGAGGCCTGACTACTGCCTTTGTCCTAGCCATGTGAAGGACAACAACTGTGACCCCTTTACACTAAGGTGGTGCATCCACCAATCTGTCATATTATACACCTATCACCCTAACCTGACTGTTCTGCAAGGCCATAGCACAGTTTATAGTACAGCTCATTAACAAGGACACTGGCAACCTCCACACACTCCATCACACACAGTTAGGCTTTGTTGGGGAAGGGATCATGTCTGTTACAATTGGTTGACCTCTTTGACACAGTCACCAAAACCATGGACAGGAGGGTGATAGTGCATACTGCCTACCTTGACCTGGCAAAAGTCTGTGACAGTATAACCCACCTGGCAATAATAGATATACACTCCCAAGTATGCCTCACACCATATGTTACCATAGGGGTACACAGTGGCATGCTGACATGACCCAAGTAAAACACATAGGGGAATCCACACCAAGTTGTTGACCCATAATTAGTGGCAGTAGTAGTGGGGGGACAGGCTCTGCCTCAGCAACAGTGTGTACATATTGACCATACAATGTCAGGGAATGAATACAGTACCAGATATTAATGTACCATTACTGTGTTCCGAGGGGTCTGGCATGTCACAGACACATTCCCCACACTCTGGGGACACCCATTACATATTGTCCAACTGGTTTCCAGACATCCACATTTGTCTGGCATGGGCTCCACATATATCAGGCATATGTACATCTACATGTGCCCTATAGCTTCTGTAGCAGGTACATACCTCTCAAGCTGTCCACATGGGATGGTATGAGCCAAGCTGTAAGAACTATAGGTACATAACTACAGGGGACTATTCCATGTCAGGGGAACACATATGACTAACAAGGTGTACCCTGCACTGATGTTGTGAGTATGCTACTGGCATACTTCAACTGGATTTATATCTGTGTCCAAGATTATTGGCAACAGTGATCACTAGCCATGACAGCGTGACTCTTGAGAGACATGTATCATGCACAGTGCAGGAAGTTTATACCTATCCTGCTGTCATTCATAGGCATGGGGTTAGACAACCAGCACACATTCACAAATGCACCAGGCATACAGCCATACCAGCAGTAGAACATTTCAGTTGTCATATTCAGTTGAATAGTAGTGTACTTTATGATGTTTTATTTAATGGAGCCTCATCACCTGGATGAGCAATGCTGTTTACACACTAGTACATCTGGACACAGGCATTAGTATACCCTTCATACAGCTACTACAGATATTTCTTTAACTGTAAGTCCTGTGTGGAGAATATCTGATAACAATACATGACTGTTTCTGTAAATAGTATTACTTGTCTGTCACTATAAATAAATCTTATTACCTGTCCCTGGATTCAAACCCTGGTCTATGTACGGAACAAATAACAACATATGTAGTGCTTATCACACTGAGCTACTGAGCCACTGTTGGCTGTTGGTTGATTGATATGTCTCTACAGCTCATCTGCTGACAAAGTCTGACCTGGTAATACCAGTAGAGTGCCACAAAAGACTGCAGTGACAGCTGAACATACATGCATAAGATTCAGGCATGACACAGATAGTAGGTGAAGTGTGTATTAATCCATTTAATGTAGGTGTACACAATTAACCCCTAGTTGATGGGAATATGTGTGATCTGTACAGATCATATCAGGGTGTTGGGATGTCTACCTGACCCATATACAGTTGCAGATGGTATATTTGCAGTCTACAGCTACTGCTATGTCATACTTGCCTGCATCAGCGTACCTACGTTCAGGAATGCATATAGCTGAAATGCAAAGGTTAACACAAGACAATCCTAAGTGCAACACACTATAATAACTTACACATTACTATTCAAAGTTCACATGTTAGTGCAGAACATATATCAAATTACATCCTATTTTTTAGTACAGCTCCACAGTTACACTTTAGCATAATAATTCTTTAGCAGCCAAACTTCAGTCACTTCATGGTGTTATACCCATACTTGCTTTGTAGCACCTGTAAAATAGGATTTCTTTAACAACAGACCAGAATACACACAACAATTGGCTGAACAAAGCTTTATTGAGAGTGACATGACACAGTCATTGGTAAACATTTGACAAACCTTATTGTTCTCCAGTTTAAATAATGCATGCATTGAAGGTGTGCTGTTATTACAGAAGCTATGCAATAGTACCTTTATTTCCTTCACAATTCTGACTGCAGTTGTACTGTATTTCCTGTAGATTATGAATGAATGTCATTTATTCCCTTCACATTTAGAATGTGGGTGTACTTTACTACCAGATCATTAGTATTAATACCGTATACACATGTCATTCCTACACATTATTACTGTTATTGCAGTACACTCAGAACAGAATATGACTACTGGCAGTTACTACTGTACTCTTATTTATATTACTGTATATATTGCAAGATATATCTGTACTCACCACATTTTCAGTGCATCATCGCTAGGTGCCCTGCGTGGGTCTCCAAGTTGCAAGTGTTCTCCTCTGCAGCTGTGGGAAGGGAACACACCATTATGCATACCTGTCTATCAGATATTCATGCTAGAATTTGGTAAAGCAATGGTTCCTATACTTACAAACTTCCAGGGCACTGCAGTTCTGAGCGTCTTGGATCCATTGGGCCAAGAGGTCCCCTTCCTTCACTTCATGTCATCATAATGATGATGCACCTGCTCACCAGTGAAGAGGATTCTGGGTGCAGTGGTGAGGTCACATGCCAGATGGTCCCAAGCTTTGGACTTGTATTCAGAGCTCTGGTACTGGCCCTGTAGCAGTCTGTCACCATGGTCTTTGACAAGGAGCCCAACCATGACCCTGGACTCCAAAATGCCCCAGCACTGCGCCTGGAAGCCCGCTCCCTCTCCGACTCCAGCCATAGCTTCTGCAGTGGTTAAACGCCAACAAGTTTTGGCTGCATTCCCACCTGTTCAACTTAAATAAGGCTGTTCTCTCACACTTTGCCACCATTAGACCATTTTTAAAAATGCTAAGCTCCACTTAGCACCACGCAAACCTGCTAAGCTTAGTTGAGGAGTGCTTAAACTGGCAATGCTTAGCAATGCCTAATGGTGTGCAAACCTGCTTAACTGAGCTGAGGACTGCATAAACTGGGATTGCTAGCAGTGCCCAAACCAGCTAAGTGGAGATGCGCGTTGCTAAGTACTGCTAAAGCAGCTTCTGTTTAAGCATTGCTTGGCTACGCTTAGCATAGCTTAGCTATGGGCAAATCACACTTTTACAAAATAATAAAATTATTGAAAGTATTTCTCCATTAAGGATAATTCATTATTATGTGTATCTATTTTACTTATACTTTATATCCGCTAAACATATGCATTTCACTACATTATCTGATAGTGTAACTTTAATGTAGTGCACACTTCTGTGTCACTGGGGATTTTATACTCGGGTTTCCACTAAATATGGGCTTCTAGTCAAGTTGGACTAACCTGCTTAACAAATTTCAATGTATACATAAAAAAAAAAAAAAAAACATTTAAAACATTCCCCTATCACATGTAAAAAGCTGAATGGTCTGTATTCGAACCGTACACCTACTGCACATGATGCCATTACTCTAACCATTCAGTTACTGAGGATATGGTGGTCAGAGCTATACTGCTCTATATAGCTCTCAGTTATGTTTAAATACTGCTGAGCACTGCGCCACGCCACTCAAACCCACTCAGCTATGCTTAAGGTTGACCTTTTCTATTAAAATTAAAAGCATCCAGTTTCTATTTTTAGATGTCTGGCATGTGTTTATTGCTACGTGCCGCACCATGCCATGCAAACAAACAAACACACACACACACACACACACACACACACACACACACACACACACACACACACACACACACACACACACATTAAAAACATTTAAATTAAAAAAATAAATAAAAAAAAAGGACAATGACATTTTCACATTTCATTTTACTGCCATACAGCACTCTAACAGTACTGGGGTGTGTTACAGACACTGTAACACACCCCTACATATAAATTGCACAACTGGCTGAGTAACACATTTATTTAATATTTTAGTGCTGTCCGTCACTTTCATAGTGCAGGAGGTGTATTACACATCTCCGAGCATTGTAATACACCCCATACACTAATTCAGTAACTGCGTACACGGCTCTCCCTCAGTAACATGCCTTCATTAATATGCAAGGCGCACTGCCAGGTCTATATTAGATCACCGAATGCTTAGGTAAGCAAATGGTGATTAATCGACCCCATGTAAGCGAAAGCTTACAAAACCGAACTGTCAGAATAGCGATTTTTTTTTCAAGGGAAAAAAATTGCTGTTCCAACAACAAAAAAAAAAAAGTAAGCACATTAAAACATGAGATTAAGTGGGGGGCTTCGCCCGCCAACTTGGGGGGCTGTGCCCCCACACACACCCCTACTTAAATATACCAACTCTGAGACCGCACTACAGTGCCAAAATTGGCAAATTATCGAAGCGGCCAAGCGAATTCTTTCCCAGGGAAAGAATTCGCTTACATGCCGCTTCGATATTTTGCAGTTTTGGTATTGTCGGTTCGACCAAGACGCATTCGAAAATATGCATCTTTGGTCTGCTGATAGGAACCCGCACTGCCGAGGGAGAGCTGTAGACACGGCCATGGTATACTCCATGTAGGGCTTACACTATTCCTACATGAAGTTTATTAAATCTGGAGGTGTTCCTCCTGGCCTTTAATGCGGGTTTCAAGGGAACCAAGTGGTTTAAGCCAGGGAAGCGATTTGCTCACATGTTCACAATCCAACTAACCTCACGTAGTTCTGTACGATTGTGGACATCTCCCTCTCTTGTCATTTGAGCCACAACCTCGATGGCCTTAAATCTAAAGTAATGAGTGGGATTATTGGCTACATGTGCTGCCAATGCATTACTCACGTCCATGTTGTGTATGTCCCTAAGATGCCGTAATATATGATCCTTAAATCGTTGGTCAGTTTTGCTAATGTAAAATGCATTACACTGGCAACAGGACGCTAAGTAAACTAGACGCTGGGTATTGCAGTCTGCATATACATTGAAAGTAAATGCCTTTTTGGTACAAGGATGGATAAACATATTTGCACTATCAATATAAGTACATGCTTTGCATCTTTGACATTTAAAAGTACCTTTTCTTGTAGAACGTGGCAGCTGAACAAACCCATTTTTATTACATAAGAGCCGTTTGATATTTTTCTTGTTTTTAAATAGAAATCTAGGGGTTTCTCCTACAATGTTCTTTATTTTATCGTCAGTTATTAAAATGGACCAAAATCTCTTGATAACATCACAGATTTGCTTACTGTCCGTACTATAAGTAAGTGCACATTTAATTTGTGGTTCCCTGGTTTTAGTGACTGGGTTATCATGATATAACGGAGTACTCCGATGTGAGAAATATGGCTGTCCTTTACCTTTTATGACCTCTTTGTATCCAGTTTTCATAACAAGGTTTACATCTTTGTAGCCCCTTTCTTTTAGATTACTATGTAGTTTCAACTGCTCAGTTTTAAATTCTTCATCATCCGTACAGTCTTGAAACCATCAGTGTCTGGTTACCAAAAATATTGTTATAGATATGCCCTGGGTGCATACTTTGTCTGTGTAGATAGTGATTCTATCCATACTGAACGATTGGCCTTAGAGAAAGGGCATTGATGTGAATCAAGAGAGAGACTTGCTACTTACTATTTTAAAGTTAAAATGAGAGCAGTCCTAACTATACGATCTGAAGAAGGCTAAATAGCCGAAAGCACTCATCAGACTGGATTCTTACATTTTTATGTTTTTATTTTATCTCACCAGTGAATAAAATTGGTTTTAACAGTTATTTCTGTTTTTGCTGTGGTGGTATACCGGAGACATGCTTTATTCTTGGATTCTCATTCTATCGGTGCCTTCAGCAGTGTAATAGGAGTTTTTATTTTTCTAACGATTTTATCTGGGGGGGAGAGGGCAAAATTCAAGTGGGATAAGTTGATTCTTCCAATAGAACAAGGTGGTTTGGGATTACCTTATTTGAAGGGATATTTCAGAGCTACACAGTTAAGGCTCCTTCCTATACATACCACAAGCAGAAAGCTATAACTCAAAGGGGAAAGGGATGGTGATGAAACAGGGGGGAAGTGCAAGAAACAAGGAGAGGCTGGAATTTTGTTTGCAGATCCTTAAGGAGAATAATGATAAATTACAGACATTTATATTCATAAAATAGCAGAAAGTATTCTAAAAACTAAGCCAAAACAGAAGTGAAGAAAACAGATTCTGTTGACAGGGATGACTACAATTAGGGGTACAGAGAATAGGCAAGAGGGAATGGAATTTACTGGAAAAAAACTGGCAAAAGAGCCAAGGTATTGGGATCATATAATTAATTAGGGAAAACTAATGGAATAGGAAGAGGCCAAGAATTCATTTGAACTGCAGGCTAGAGATTTTCTTCCCTATCAAGGATTGATATCAGAGTACAGGCAAAGAGAAAGAAATGTGAATCCTAAGTGAAAGTCTAGCACTGGTAGACTTTTACTAGAACCTAGAAGAGAAGCTGCTTCTAAAAAAGGATAATTAGTAGGGCATATAAAATATTGCATGATAACTATAGAAATCAATCAGAGAAGCTTACAAAGGATTGCGAAGAGAGACTGGATAAGCAATTCACAATGGAACAATGAGAGGATATCTGCATGGCTCCCAAATATGCAACAAAATCTAGGAGATTTAGGATTTTTGCTTGGAAGTGTTTGCATAGGTATTTTTATACCACAAGCAGACACGGAAGAATGTCCTCAGGTAGGTTGCAAATGTTGGAAGTATGATGGGGAAGAAAGAGGTAATTAGGAACATATTTTTGGTGTTCATAGGTGTTTACTAGGCTAATGATTGCAAGGGCCTTTTTAAGCCTAGCCATGCATCCCAAATCTCTGACAAGTTCTGGTACCCTTGATAAGTGTAAGCAGGGGCTTGGTAGATGAAACAGTTGCAAGTAGAGTCTTGGAAGATGAACCGTTTACAGGTTACCGGTGTCCATTAGACACATAGGCGCCAAACCAAGGATGAATTTCATGTTCCCCATCCAATTGTTCAAGTTACACTTGAATTGGGTCATGGAGGAATTCTGCTTCACATGGATGGGGAGCCTGTTCCAGAGATGAGGTAGTCTCTGGGTTACATGCCTGTCTCTCCATTAGGTCCTATTTATTTCATAGGCGAGGATTAAATCTTTAGAATGGGTAATTCTGGTGCTGTTTTTTGTGGATATGTAGGAGGTCTATCAGAGCTGGGTCTGACAATGCCCTATATGCCAGGCATAGATCTCCCCTCAACAGCCTGTAGGAGACAGAATACAGGGATATGGTCTTGAGGTGGTCTGCACAGGGCATGATACTTACACCCTGTATACTTTTAGTGAGGAACCTCTGTGGACATTCTAGTTGTTGGATATGCCTGGTTAATTACATTTCAAAGGGGGCATTGTACTCAATGATAGGTCTGATGATTGATGAATACAGTGGAACAATTACTTCCTTTGACCTAGTTGCCATACCTTTGTTTATAAGTTGAGCAACATAGAATGATTTCCTCACTACTGTAGACAAGGCATGGTCAAAGACTAAATTACCGTCTATGTGTGCCTCTTAAGTCCCTGATTACTGGGTCAACTGTAAGAGGTGTGTTGTCAATATGATAGTTACCAGGTGTGGTTGACTTTCCAGATGATACTATTATGCATTTCTTCACATTTAGTTTTAGTCTATGGCTCCAACATCAGTTGTTTCTCTGTGTCAGCCTTCCTGGAGAACATTTGTGTCAGTGTGGGATTCAATGACAACTCCTAATTTGCAATCATCTCCAATTTTAGTCAACCAGAGACCATTGACATTGGCCTTGAATTCACAGAAGTAAAGTATGGACAATTCTACAGGATTTGCTGATACACTTCTGGAATTAGCTGACAATACTAAGCAACCCATTTTATCTCCACTCAACAGGTTATCTGTCCAGTCCAAAAATCTATATAGACTTTATCAGGCCATTAGCTTTAAGGTCTGTAAGCCTTCAAAGAATTCATAACCATCTTAGAAAATGTGCAAAAAGCCAAGATTACTCTGAATTGTGACATTTACTGAAAACAATAATCAACCTGTTTCATAGTGTTTAGTTCTAAACCAACAGTGAGCTTGAGAATATGTAATGTGAACTGTCCTTTCCAGGATCTGAAACAAAGAGTTTAGGAGAGCTAAAAGGCCATATCTACTTGGCTATATTGAGGTTCCCCTTTGTAGAGAATTATTATGTTCTCATTTACATTAGGTCACCAGTGAAGTCAGAGGAATGTCAAATGAATATGAAGCAAGTGTAATGAAATTTAAAGGGAGGCCATAAGAACCTACTGTTCCAGAGCCTTTGTTTAGACAGCATAGATGCCAGTGCCTAATCCATATATACATGTGGTTGTGCCAAAGGATGGAAGGAGGATAGGGAAAATCAGGAGGTGTTTTGCACAGTACCATCTGGGAAATAATACAGTAGTTTAATATCAATAACTAGTGAACATGTTTCCGTAGGAAAGCAAAGCTCAGTGATTTTTAGGATCTCAGCCGTGTGCTGCTGACAGAAGGATGTATTCTAATTTTGGAGAACATACCAGAATGCTTGCTAGTATGTGTAAGAAAGCCATTCTCTTAGTAAGTTGGGTGACAGTTTAGTTGACACTTGGATCCTAGCCCTGTTCTAAGGAGAAAAATAGGACCAAAATAAATGCCATGACATCTGCAAACAGTAACAGTGGCGAAGAAGGGAGATACCTCAGGCAGAGAAGGATTTTGGGACAATAAACTGAACAGTTATTAGAGATGCCTTCCATATGTTGGGACACTTGCTTCCATTGCTGCAAGAACTATTGTCACCTATTATGTTGTAAGTTTCAGCCACTTCTTCTCCACCAAGAGCACTTAATAACATCTTTATATTGAAAAAAGTTGACTCCTGGACTCTTGAGAACTGCAGGCTTGTCTTCATTCTCCATGTGATGTTTAAAGTACTAGAGTGTCCTTTAATTGATTTTGACTCTTTCCTTGTAATGCACTGAATATTTCCTGGCCACCAGTGGCCCTTTATTCCTCATGCCAATGACGTTGCATGAGCTCTTCCCTTTCCTTGAGATATTTCAATATCCAGTAAAGAGAAGCACAAACTTTTAAATGTATCTACTTAAAGGTGTATATGGCTAGGCATCTTATGGTCCTTGTCATTGTTTGCCTTGTATTGTTATGTTCCAACTTATGTGTGAGTAGTGTAGATTTATGCTCAACACATAGGCAGTTATCAGATTGCAGGAAGCCTTTATAAATATTGTGTGTCTCAGGCTAGTGTGCATAGGAATGTACAATGTATACTGTGCAGATCCTTCATACCTTTCATACATTATGACCTTATTAAACATACCATAATCATGAACCTCCAGCTGAAAGCTATGCATACTCATGGTTAGTCTGGTCTCCACTAGGGGGCGATCATGCAACATGTGGCCTCCTCCTCTTCCTCATGCTGAGATAGGAATGCAGGCCACTGGCTGTTCCTACATACATTTCCTAGGTGATTCCTCAACCTTTAAAACTTAGATTGTCTGGATCACACTCAGGGCTGAAGCCTTTATGTCAACAAAGTCAGCAAGTGACTGAGATTTTATTCAACAACCATATCAGTCATCTTTCCAAGACTCAGCCTGGCTTCATCACTGGTTGAATATTAGTACCGTTGATTGTTTTCCATTAATGCAGTGTCAAACAATTGGATTAACAGCAGTTCACAGATTTTAATGGACATCCTGGTTTCACCAGTGTGTCTACTTGAAAGGACGTTATTTATGTATTTATTTATTCATTTATTAATTTATTTGTCTGTATGTTTGTCTATGTAATTTACTTACATGTTTTTTTATTTCTATTTGTTAATCAGAAATTCCAATTGGACAGAACCTGTTTTCATGGGTGAATAGGAAGAACATTTTCATTTAATACATTTACATACACAGTACTTCAAGAAATCCATAACAACACAATGCAGCTAGATTAATGCATATTATAAAGTATCAAGAAGCCAAACTTTAGATGCACAATCATTTTGAATCAGTAAGAGTATGGAATACTGGAAACAGTACAAAGGTAAATATGCAGAAATAACAGGGCTATATACACATACCCATATAAATAGTATTAGTCCTTCGATCATCATGTATCCACTATTGTAAAAAAAAAAAAAACTTTTTCATTGTGCAGCTTACTAGTAAGGATATGGTGTCTAGGACCAGGGATGTGATCATTCCACTGTATTTGGCACATATTAGGCTGATCATTTAGTATAATGGTCCCTAATTATGTACATGTTCAAACAGTTAACACAGCTTGAATGACCACACCGCTTTATCACCAAAAAAAAAAAGGCATAAATCATAAAAAATTACATTAACCATCTCAAAGCCTTATCTCTCTCCGCAGTATCATACAGGCTACTGAGGGATAATCTCTGGCTCAATTACAGAACAGCAATAGACTCTCTTCTCTTTGATCTACTGCAGATCCAAAAGTCCAATGGTGGAATCAACACCCACTCAAGAGATTTCCTCTCTTCTACAATATAAACAGAACATGTTGGAGGGACAGAGATTTCTCATACAGAATACTACTGCTTTGGAATCATCTTCTTCTGCACATAAAACAAATTTCTTATTTTACTCAAACATAATCTAGACAAATGGATGGGAAACTGCAAATTCACTGCTGCTTTAGCACCCTTGTCCTTTACAGATAGGAGTAACATGTAAATGTTCTGCCCGGCTCTGGGTTATTTGTACTTAAATTACAGGGGCTCAAAAATTCATGGAAATGTGGGACTAGGCTTCTAAAGACCCTCATGGATCAATAGCCTATTAAGTATCTATGAACTTATGAAATGATCCTATAAATTAACAAGGGTTAAGTGCAGATGGGGCAGGAGGAAAGAGAAGGAGACTGGAATAGAACCAATGGCTGGTATAATGAAAGATGCAGGTAGGAAATGACCTACAGAGAAAGAGTTAAGTGAACACACTTATGCATCTGTAGGACCAGTTAACAAAAATGATGTTAGAAAGGGCCCTTCTGAAAGGAGGCAATAAGTAATTAGTTGATCTGATTTTCAGAGGAAGAGTGGTCCACTGTTGATAAAACAATCACCACATCTGGCTTTGGAGGGCAGGTACAAAGTGAGAAATATACCATCTCACTGAGGTTTGTGAGCTAAATTATACATTTATTTAATGAAGGCAAGCTATCTGTCAGGAGACAGAAGTACTGAGCAGGCATCTTTAAGACGCAATATAGTAAGTCTTTACTTGAAATAAAGAGATTGCAAAGTTCTGCCAGAAATGGTGATGAGTGAGGGAGAGCTGCCCAGATCACATCTAGCAATTTGATTACAAACTTACTCAGGTTCAGTAAATTGGTGGTGTGTTGGTGATTAGGATTCCAGATGCAGGGGTAGGTTAGAATACTAAGCTCTTGAGGTACATATTCTGATGAGATTAGTTTTAAACTAACACTGCATACCAATCCTACATTTTGACTAACTGTATGAGTGGCAGAATTAACATGAAGACTGAATTTTATATCTAAGTCTATAGTGACTCCAGTTAATTTTACACTTCCACACAGCAACTTCACATGGAGTATTTGTAAGTGATTGTCATATAGTGTTTCTCAACACAGAAGGTTGGATCCAAGTTGAGAGAAAGAGAAAGAGAAATACGTGCCACCTTTTTAGTTTTTCAAGGAATAGCATTGTTTTTATTTTGGAAGTATTTGGGCTAAACCAGTATACCAATATCATTTTGACCAAATTTGTAAATGATTGAAACTATCCTGTATCATGGAAATAGTGTCCACTTCACAATATTAGGAACAGAGGAAAAAAAGAACTTGGTGGCATACCGGATAAGACAATTTGCTGAAAATGTAGTGAAAAGGGTAGTACTCAGAAATGATCTCTCAATGACTCCAGATGAAACAAGAAAAGGGAATAAGAATAAATATGACCAGCACACTATCTGTATTTTCTCATTTATGGAACTAGTGAACCATTGTAAGGCCATTTGAATAAGACCATATTCTCAGATAATGCCTGAAGGAGAATGGCATGGTTGACAGTGATGAATGCTTTGGACTTGTCAAGGAGCATAGCTAACATTTTTGCCATTATTCAATGTGCTGTAAAAAATCATCAAAAGTCAAATGAGTTGCTTCAGTACTGTGACTAGAGAAGAAAGTGTGCTGACAGAAAGAATTTTGGGAGAGAATCATACCTCTCAACTGTCCAAATTTTCTCAGAATGTTCAAATGTGTGCCTCATATTTATGATGTATTCCTCATAAAATTTGTGGTTTTCTGGCAAACCAGTGAGGACTGAAGTTGCTAAATAATGACATACTTTCGAGTTTCAGTCTTCACATTCTTCTGAAAATTCTCACTAACACAAATCCTGTCATGTTAGCAACTTTCTAAGTTTATAAGAGCAATATTTAAAATATGCCCCTATTTTGGGGCTTTGTCCCCCATTATTCTAGGCTTTGTCTAGATTTCTTGCACTAAGAGGTTGAGAGAATAGAAGTTGGAAGAGCTGAGAATGAGTGTAATTTTCATAGATTTAAAACAGATGTGGAAAAGGACAATAAGGCAAATCTAATTATATAGACTTAAAAGAGCACATTTACGAAATGGCACAATTATTGCAGTTTTGCAAATTTTTGGAAAATAGAATTATCATATTCAGCAAAAAATAGTAATGATGGTGGTGATATAATACCAATATTCGACAAGTATGCCTTATTTTATAATCTGTCACAACTAAAAGGCTTGCGAGAGTTCAGAGGACATTCACTAAGCAGGTATCCAGGGTTAAACATCTTCATTAAATATATTTTCAATAGAATATAGGTTATTAAGGAATAAAATGATTATGATCTTCAACATTTAAAAAAAATAAGATATTAGCCACAGCACTGGAGATAAAACTGTTCACCATACATTGGAAACCAGTGTTTTTAACCTCCAACAAGAACTTTCTTAAGGATTTTTTTTTATTCATTGAAAAAGTACATTGTGGGATGCCCTACCAATAAACAGGAGAACTGAAAGCCTGGTCACTCTTAAAATGTTAATGGATAGATGGTTTGAAGAAAACATGTATGCTACAAATGTTAAATACTGCAAATTCTTGAATGGCATATGATTTATGCTCTGAGTTTAGGTTAACAATGTTAGACATTGAACACTGGGTAGGCTGTCAGCAAGACAGGAAGGTTTGAATCTTTAAGAAGTTCCCAGAGCTGACTAGTAAAGACTGCAGAAAAAAAGAAAAACAAGAATATTAGTGGTTGATATAACATGGTTGACACTGTGGCTAAAAAGGGCAGAAGAGGCAGCTTTGATAAAACTGCAAAAATGAATTACTTGCTTTAGCTGGGACAGAATTAGATAGATTTGAATGTCATGGTCTATTATTTTCACCATGCAAGTAGCTTTGTTCCAACTTTGTTTCGGTTTATGCTGTGGATGATTTAACTTGCAAAAAATAAAATGTCTTACCTGAATTGTCATTGATTTTTATCAGGTGCCTTAATCCCTTAAAATTCACAAAAAATGTTAAGTGATCTGCTCTAACAATATTATTTCCAAGCCCCTATTATGTTGAATCATTACAATATAGTTTTTGTACCCTAATCCAACAGAGAAATCTGGATTTTGAACATCTGCTTCTAAGAGGAGCCGTGCTGTTAACCAATTATAAAAATTTATTATTGACATGTTACACTTATAGATCTATAACTAAACAGGAAAGGTAACACTAATTACTTTGTCTAAGAGCGGATACAAAAGTCCATGCATTCCTTTTCAAAACTGCTTGTCATGTGAATCTAGATGATTTAGCAAGCTGAGCACGGCACAACTGACTTCCCTATTTCCAAAAACAGCATGCTGGTCATCCTCTCAGATTTCCATGTCTTCACAAGCAAGTTAAGAAAAATAATCCCTCTGCAATGACTTACATCTGCCTACAAACTTCTCTACAGTGAGCTGTGCTTCATAAACTTTCTATAAGAGACACCAGTTACATTATCTCAATATCATTGTTCTGTCTCTGAGAGGGCGGCCACGGTGGTGCAGTGGTTAGCATTGCTGCCTCACAGCAAAAGGTTCACCGGTTCGATCCTCGGCTGGGGTGCCTTCTGTGCGGAGTCTGCATGTCCTCACTGTGGTCGCGTGGGTTTCCTCCGGGTGCTCCGGTTTCCTCCCACATCCCAAAGACATGCTGCAGGTGGATTGGACACTCTAAATTGGCCCTAGGTGTGCGTGTGAGTGTCCCTTCTGTGGAAGGTTGGGCGCCGGGCTGGCAACTCGACACCGTAAAACTCCACTGCCATTCAATGTGCGGACAAGGTGATCCGCTGTGGCGACCCCTAACTGGGAAAAAGCCGAAAGAAGATTGTTCTGTCTCTGAGAGTGAGCCCACTTACCCACACAAGAATCTAATTTCTGCTGCTTGTATTTGTGATCTCAGCTTTGTAAGTCACTACCAAAGGCCAAAAGTGAGGACAAAGACACAGAGTGGCCAAAACTGATAGCCCATGACTCAACTCCGACAACAGCATCTCAGGCTAGTATAATGTTAGTAACCGTTTGATATGCTAAGGATCATTAGTGTGAGTTGGAATAATGAGATTGGATGACTGAGAATGCAGCTTACATTTACTGTCTGAGATTCCTGTTTCTTGGAATGCTCCCTTTTCTCCAAGGTATGGTGATCTTAGAATTTATATATATATATATATATATATATGTTTGGGGACTTGCCCCCCCCCATCAAATGTGCAGGGGGGCTTTCCTTCCGCAAAAATCAACTTTAAAGGAGAACAGTGATGTTCAACATTTAATCTCTTGAATTTATAGAGCTTTTTCATAATCCTGGGGCTTGCACTTACAAGTCTTGGAATTATAATAGGGAGCCTACAGTGTCTGTAGTATTGCATCATGTCTCCTCTTCAGTGGTCAATTCCCAATCTCTTATCTCTACCACCTCTACAAATAAACAAGAGACATATGTCACTCCTTAACTACATGAATCATGTTATCTCAGCATCTGCTGACAAGTACAGAACAGCTAGTGCATAGGCAACTATTTCCCCATATCTCTACATTGAAATGGTGAAAACTACAATTTTGAAATAAAATAAAAATATTTTTATTCATATACTACTTTAGGGATAATTATTTAGTCAGCAGATTTAGTGGGCTAATGAAATAACTGGCCTAGCATAAATGGAAATCCAACTCAGATATGATGGTATTATTAGCAGGCCATCTTTCCTCCTCACTTCACATACTAATAGGCCATTGCCAGCAAGTCCATGTACTATTATTATGTGTGAGGTAAATGTTAACACTAGCTGCTCAGAGCTACTGATGTCAGAGTTTTATCTGAAAATTTCTAAGCATTTCATAGGGAGCAGGTGCAATAGACCTCAGGAACAGTCTTCTCTTGCAGGTAATGGCATTTTCTAAGCACCAGATAAATCAGTGGGTATTGTTAACAACACGTAATGTCCAAAGCAGTAATGTATTTTTAACAATGATGGTGACAATAAGTTCTGTAAAGAGCAGCAAATGTGAGGTGCACACAGTCGGAAATGGTTATTTCTGGAGTGGTGGGTGCAGAGGCAGAATTTGTTTGAAAGCGTGTTTGCCCTTAGCTAAACACAGATAAGGAAAGGGGTGTGTCTGAAGCTGCCTAGCAGTATTTACATTCCCTAAACGGGTGTGCAGCCTCACACCACGGGTTAAACAAAAAAAAAAAAAACAGACGAAATAGCAGCACCGTTCACACCTGAGCACTGGGTATGCCTGGCGACCTTGGGGCTTAAACAGCAAGGCAATGGGAAGGGAAAACAGCAGTAGGAAGGTAATCAAGGAGAACTAGCTTAGCTGGCAGGTGAAATGTATCAGAATCAGCCAATTACACAGCAGCAGCCCAGCCCAGCCCAGCACACTACTATAAACTATGCAAATACCTTTCACTCTGGTTTTTCCTACAAACTCTACACCACCGGTTTACACAAACAGGGAAATTTTACCTAACAAAACCAACAAAATGATAGGGGCTGTTTTCCCTCTCATAAATCAATATATGGAAGAGGCTGAGGGTGGTGAGGATGACAATGCTGTTGACCATCCCACAGTGAGGAGAAGGAGAAGAGTGTACAGACCCAGGGTAACCTACCAGGGGCTACATGAGCTGGAGATAGTGGAGTGCTATAGGGTGGGCAGGGTCCTCCTACAGCAAATTGTTGAGCTGTGCCGACACGCCACACACAGTACCAACAGAGGGGAACCCATCCCAGTGGATACCAAGGTATGTGTAGGCTTAAGAATACTAGCCACAGGTACCTTCCAAAGGCCAACTGGGGATATCATGGGGATCTCGCAGGCATCAGCATCCAGGATACTCCACCATTTCCTGGATGCCATGTCAGCACATGCCGATGAGCACATATATTTCTACAACACCGTGGCGTTGACCAGCAATATCGTCTCTTCCCTCAAATAGCAGAATACCATGAGGTAGTGGGTGCTATAGCCTGCATGCACATACACATCAAGGCACCACTCGCCAGCAGGGTAGGGTCTACATAAAGGCATTATAATGAATGTGTGTGGATGCTCAAATCATGGTTCAGGTGCCTGGACATATCCGAGGAGGAACAACCTGAGCCTAAACCTGTAGGCAGAAGGAGACATGGCCAGTATGCCCAGACAGCACATACACTGACATGGTAGGAACCCGGATGTCAAACATGACACTTACCTGTGCTTAACCATGTATAACAGACAGACTACAACAGGTCAGGCAGTTGAATGTTTGTTAGTAACCGTTTGATATGCTAAGGATCATTAGTGTGAGTTGGAATAATGAGATTGGATGACTGAGAATGCAGCTTACATTTACTGTCTGAGATTCCTGTTTCTTGGAATGCTCCCTTTTCTCCAAGGTATGGTGATCTTAGAATTTATATATATATATATATATATATATGTTTGGGGACTTGCCCCCCCCCATCAAATGTGCAGGGGGGCTTTCCTTCCGCAAAAATCAACTTTAAAGGAGAACAGTGATGTTCAACATTTAATCTCTTGAATTTATAGAGCTTTTTCATAATCCTGGGGCTTGCACTTACAAGTCTTGGAATTATAATAGGGAGCCTACAGTGTCTGTAGTATTGCATCATGTCTCCTCTTCAGTGGTCAATTCCCAATCTCTTATCTCTACCACCTCTACAAATAAACAAGAGACATATGTCACTCCTTAACTACATGAATCATGTTATCTCAGCATCTGCTGACAAGTACAGAACAGCTAGTGCATAGGCAACTATTTCCCCATATCTCTACATTGAAATGGTGAAAACTACAATTTTGAAATAAAATAAAAATATTTTTATTCATATACTACTTTAGGGATAATTATTTAGTCAGCAGATTTAGTGGGCTAATGAAATAACTGGCCTAGCATAAATGGAAATCCAACTCAGATATGATGGTATTATTAGCAGGCCATCTTTCCTCCTCACTTCACATACTAATAGGCCATTGCCAGCAAGTCCATGTACTATTATTATGTGTGAGGTAAATGTTAACACTAGCTGCTCAGAGCTACTGATGTCAGAGTTTTATCTGAAAATTTCTAAGCATTTCATAGGGAGCAGGTGCAATAGACCTCAGGAACAGTCTTCTCTTGCAGGTAATGGCATTTTCTAAGCACCAGATAAATCAGTGGGTATTGTTAACAACACGTAATGTCCAAAGCAGTAATGTATTTTTAACAATGATGGTGACAATAAGTTCTGTAAAGAGCAGCAAATGTGAGGTGCACACAGTCGGAAATGGTTATTTCTGGAGTGGTAGGTGCAGAGGCAGAATTTGTTTGAAAGCGTGTTTGCCCTTAGCTAAACACAGATAAGGAAAGGGGTGTGTCTGAAGCTGCCTAGCAGTATTTACATTCCCTAAACGGGTGTGCGCGCCTCACACCGGGTTAAACAAAAAAAAAAAAAAACAGGAAATAGCAGCACCGTTCACATCTGAGCACTGGGTATGCCTGGCGCACCTTGGGGCTTAAACAGCAAGGCAATGGGAAGGGAAAACAGCAGTAGGAAGGTAATCAAGGATAACTAGCTTAGCTGGCAGGTGAAATGTATCAGAATCAGCCAATTACACAGCAGCAGCCCAGCCCAGCCCAGCACACTACTATAAACTATGCAAATACCTTTCACTCTGGTTTTTCCTACAAACTCTACACCACCGGTTTACACAAACAGGGAAATTTTACCTAACAAAACCAACAAAATGATAGGGGCTGTTTTCCCTCTCATAAATCAATATATGGAAGAGGCTGAGGGTGGTGAGGATGACAATGCTGTTGACCATCCCACAGTGAGGAGAAGGAGAAGAGTGTACAGACCCAGGGTAACCTACCAGGGGCTACATGAGCTGGAGATAGAGGAGTGCTATAGGGTGGGCAGGGTCCTCCTACAGCAAATTGTTGAGCTGTGCCGGCCACGCTTCACACACAGAACCAACAGAGGGGAACCCATCCCAGTGGATACCAAGGTATGTGTAGGCTTAAGAATACTAGCCACAGGTACCTTCCAAAGGCCAACTGGGGATATCATGGGGATCTCGCAGGCATCAGCATCCAGGATACTCCACCATTTCCTGGATGCCATGTCAGCACATGCCGATGAGCACATATATTTCTACAACACCCGTGAGGCGTTGACCAGCAATATGCGTCTCTTCCCTCAAATAGCAGAATACCATGAGGTAGTGGGTGCTATAGCCTGCATGCACATACACATCAAGGCACCACTCGCCAGCAGGGTAGGGTCTACATAAACCGCAAGGGCTTCCCCTCCATCAATTGCCAGATCATGTGTGATGCCCAGGGCATTATAATGAATGTGTGTGCTGGCAGCCCTGGAAGCTATCATGACTCCCAAATCTGGCATATGATGCAGCTGTACCAGAGATTTGCCAGTGGGGACATCTCATATGGCCACCTAGTGGGGCATGCTCATTGCGTACTGGAGCCGTGGCTGATGACACCCATCGGAAATGTACACACACCTGAACAAGAACTCCATAATGAGGCACACGCACAAACCAGAATCATAACAGAGCGTGTGTTTGGGATGCTCAAATCATGGTTCAGGTGCCTGGACATATCCGGTGGAGCCTTGCAGTACTCTCCAGCTACATGTACCCATTTTCATTGTATGTGCCATGCTACACAATATGATCCAGCGGAAACAGCTGCAGCAGGAACAGCATGGGACAGGGCCACACAGCCCTCCACCATTGCCAAGGCCAACACAGGCACAGACTGACTCGGAGGAGGAACAACCTGAGCCTAAACCTGTAGGCAGAAGGAGACATGGCCAGTATGCCCAGACTTTAGCAAAAAGGGAACGCATAGCACATACACTGACATGGTAGGAACCCAGGAAATAACACCTCTCTCTGACTCACACATACAGCAAAAGGGATGTCAAACATGACACTTACCTGTGCTTAACCATGTATAGGGAGTGTACTATGTGCATCCAAAATAGTCAGCCCTCCAGCACCATCCTCAATAGTGGCACAGCCACAAGGTAAGTCACTATCCCTATCAATTGCTGAATGGAGTAGTATGTTCTTCTACTTGTATCTATGGTATGGATGTGAGCATGCAAGGGAATCAGGTGGCTGAATGGGATGGCAGCAGATAGTAGACACCTATATGGGCAGCATGAAATTCATAACAATTACTGGTGCCAACATAGTAGGCAGTACTAGACAAGGTGACAAATCCTACTGCAGGACATGTGGGTGGGCCAAATATGTGTCCATAGGACACACACATGCATGTCAGTGAGGCTCACATACCCAACAACAGTCTCAGCTAGCAGGACAGGTGTAGATGACCACAAAGAAAGGCTGTGCTAAGGCCTCCAATTGATGGGAACGGAGAACAGCCCCCCTCCAGACCTACACAGACAGACTACAACAGGTCAGGCAGTTGAATGTTAGTTCTGAAGGGTAAGAAGTCTGAAACGGCAATGTAGGTCAATAAAGCCTAAGATTTGTACTCCACTGATATGCCTCTAGTCTGCATGATAGGTCAGAATACAGAATGAAATGGAAGCCAACAGAGTACCTGAAATAGCAGTACAGTCATAGCAAATGTTTACAGTTGTCAGGTGTGCCCTCCCCCCCCACAATCCTATGTAGAAATGTAGGAACATGTACGTGTGGGTATAATAACAGTGGTGCACAGATAACCTGAGCTGGGCAAATTAGCAGGATAGATTGTTGCAGCTGTACAATATGCAGGGCTCTGTGTGTTAGGTTGTTGTGTGTTGTATATTGTGTGAAAGTGGTCAGCATGTATGCATGGAGGGTTGTGTCCCAGTGGCCTATGGCCAGTACTGTTGATGGCAGGGCCAAATTCCGACAACTGCAGTGTCAAACACAATGCATCCCAGCAAGACCCAATCCAGCAGTAATCCATACTAATTGTTCAGATGTAATATCTGTCACCATCTGAAAGATGGGCATGGCATGAATATGGGCCCAGACATACACACAGTACACAGGTGGAAGTACCCTAGACAGAGTATATAAAATGTAACTGTCAAATGGAAACACCTTTGGAATTGTACATACAGGTTAGTAGCACATTGGTTGGCTGTGTAGTATGGAATACTGATGTAGTCTGGCCAAACACTGGCAGACCACAAAAGACATGGTTATGAAGTACTGAGAAACTGCTGATGTCCCTGCACAAGCCAGCATAAGGGGAATGCCCCACGTATATCTATGAGTCAGCTGCAAGAAGCTTCCATAGCACACATGCACTCAGCTCACCCCACCATCAGCCATAGCTTCATCTCAGGTCATATCCCTGCTGTTGGGAATGAGTACAGTATGACCCCCACTTCTGTATGGGAATACCCACAGAATGCAGCATGATGAAGAGGTGTCCCATGCAGGTATGTCCCTAGCTGTAAACAGCACCCTGCCAGCATCCACACCAATGGATTAATAAGGGCAGAAACTATTACCATTAACACCTTGCACACCAACCCTGTCACCCCAGGGGAATCCAGTGGCTTGCAGCCTGGGACTGTAGGAATGACAGAATGTATTGGCCTGCTACAGATGGCCTGCATCACTACCAAATGCCCTACAGTCCTCTGTCAAAGGCCTGTGCCTCGCCCGTACTGCTGTTTTTAATTTCTCCAAGTCTTTTGGGTTTCTAATACCATTACGGGAATGGACCCCATTCCTGAGTCAAAGTACGATTAAAGTTCATGAAATTAGTATTGTTTCACTCTTTGATATTAGCCAAAAGTGCTCTTCGCAGCACCTGCAATGTCCCAGTAATGATTCCTTCTGCAATTCGTATGGTGTTACATGAATTGATAACATATCTAAATATGATTGCAAATTCTTTTTTATAAGACCAGTTGCTCCTACTACTATTGGAACTGTCTGGGTATCTTTCTTCCACATGGCTCTCATTTCTGCCTACAGATCGAGGTATTTTATGACCTTGTGTCTCTCTGTATGCAAGACACTGCAGTCACTAGGTGTGGCGATTTCAATGATCAATGCTACTTTTGTCTTCTTTTCTTGAACCACTATATCTGGTTTTCTAGCATCTATCTTTTGGACTGTTGGTATTAGGTGATCCCATGTGATATAAACTTCATCATTTTCTGTGATTCTCTGTGGCTCATGTTTCCAGTGTTTTTCAACCATTTTGATACCATAATGTTTGCACAATCTCCAGTGTAACAATCTCACCACATTATTATGCCTTTCAGTATACAGTCCCTCTGCCATTAGAGAGTCGCAACCAGCGATAAGGTGTGTGACTGTTTCCAATTTGGTTCCACAAAACCTACATATGTCTGTTTCTCCCACATGTTCAATGTACTTAGTAAATCAGCGTGTATGTAGCCCACTATCTTGGGCTGCCAATATTAACCTTTCATTTCTTGATGTAAATTCACCTCTCCTTAACCATTCCTGTGTTCGTTCTTGATCAACACGAGGCTCTTCCAGAAGTTTTCTATACTTGCAACTATATTTATTTTTTTTCCACATTTCTTGACTTCTCACCTGGTCCTTCACCTTATATTCTTTCTTTTGTTTTTTAGCACATTCAGTTGCCGCCTGTTTTTTATCCACTTCTGGTTTGATTTCCATTCCTGCTTGACATCGATATACTTCTGCTAAATTAAGCAGAGATGTCATCTTAGATTTATTCTCCTCATGTTTCAAAACTTTCACCACATTTGGATCTTGTGAGGTCAGTAAATATGTGTGGATTGCAGATCTATACATGTAATCAATTTCAAGGAGGCCCATCCCTCCTTCAGAACAAGGAATATATAATCTTGGTTTCCATTGATTTTTATAAATCATTTGGTGAGCATGAAGCATCCTTCTTGTTTTAATATCCAATCTATTCAACACTTTTTGGGGCCAGTTAATCACTCCAAAACTATAAGTTAGGACAGGAAGAGCAAATTGATTTATAGCTTGGATCTTGTTCCTAGGTGTCAATGCTGTTTTCAGGATTAATTTAAGTCATCTAAAGTACTCCTTACTAAGCTTTATTCGCATGTACTGCCAATGTATGTTACCTCATGGTGTCCCAAATAATGACATAACACAGTCCACAGAACACAAATGCAAAGCCATGTTGACAAATCCCAGTAGCATGCCCACCATGTCCTACTGCATGAACTGTGGACTAACCCCTAAATACCGCTGGGATAAAGGGATAACTATAGAGATACTTATCAGATATCGCTTGCATAATGTTAGGAAGAGGATTGAATAACAGAGGGGGGGAGGTAGAAGCATGGATGCCAGGGAGTGTGTGAAGTCTGAAACTCTGATGTGTGCCCATACTATGCCTGCCTGCAAACCCAGGAATGGGTGGCTACAAACCTGCTCGTAAACCACAATGTGAAGGGGAACTGACCAGATATATGAGCCCTGCCTCTGGGTAACCTGTGTGAATCTGTACAGCTGTGAAGTATGGCCACAGCAGCTTATGGCCATTCTGTCACGTTGATAGATGTAAAAGCAGGGGATCCTCAGTCAACACAGTACCAAGGTGCTGGACCATTCATACAAACCCATCAGCAAGTGTCTGCAGCACCCCCTCCAGAATGGCATGAGTGTGCAAGAATATGTAGCCTGCAGACCACAATACTGGACACATCTTCATTCATCTTGTATTCCCCAGGAAATTACTGTGATCAAATAAGTATATCTGTCAGTAGTTGATGACATAATACATCACAGTGTAAAACAATACATATGTCTGAATATGTCTACTAACACCAAAACCATGTAGCACAAGCAGCACAGACACAATTAGTTACAGTATCCCACTATCCTTTGCCCATGGTAACTCCATATTGTCAACCTATCTACAGATATCCTGCAGAAATGGGTTGCTAGCTGTAGGTGTAGAACACAAATACTTGCACTGAAGTACAACCTACCTGGAATGAATTCACACATTCAGTACAGAAGGTCATACTGGGAATGCTCCCACACTTAGAGAAACAAAGCCCATGTCTGTCAACAAAATACAGAATGGTCATACTGGGTATGCTCCCACACTTACAGAAATGAAGCCCATGTCTAGCAACAACAGTGGACTATACATATCTGTCAGTCGCAGATTTCTGTGCACACACACCACATTGCACACCAGTCATACGTTGCACACACATCGGATAGGAATACACACATATATATCCAAGGACAACACACTATAATAGGTCAGACATACACAGAGATGTGGGGTAGAGAGAGACAGGCAGCGACAAAGAGCTTCCCATCATGAGGCCTGTCCCACCCACCACATATCCAATTGGCCAATATCACATGATGTGCCGATGTCTATCACTGTAGACATTTGCTTCTGGTAGCCCTCAGCACTATAGTGTCTGTGGTGCTTGTGATAACTGTGTAACATGACAGTACAAGTCATTATTCATCTAGCAGTCGTACACACAGTCCCGTCAAATGTAAAGTTGTGTGTGACTGAGCGTTCTGTATGTGTTTCTAGAGGAATGGTTTATGGCCCATTCACACACACTGCACTCCCCATTACCCTAGTTTAGCTAGCCTGCTGATGTCAGTCACCTTGAAATATCCCTTTGGACAAGGGTCATCCCTATAAGCTCTGTGGCATGTGCAATAACTGTGTAGTGCTGCAGTGTGACATACTACTTAGGTAGGAGTTCTAATCCCAGACATGGTAACTGTGAAACTGTGTGTGTGTATGTGTGTGTGTGTGTGTGTGTGTGTGTGTGTGTGTGTGTGTGTGTGTGCGTGTAGGGATCAATGATTTTGAGGCCATTCACAGACACTATACCTCCCATTGCCCTACTTTAGCAAGCCTGCTGATGTCATTCACCTTGAAATTCTCCTTTGGACAAGGGCTAGCCCTATAGGCTCTACGGTGCATGTGATAACTGCCTAATGCTATAGTATAACATACTAGGTAGGTAGGAGTTCTAATCCCAGACATGCCAACTGTGAAACTCTGTGTTTGTGTGTGTGTGTGTGTTTGTGTATATACAGAGTAATGCTTTTGAGGCTGTTCACAGTCAGTATACCTCCCATTGCCCTACTTTAGCAAGCCTGCTGATGTCTGTCACCATGAAATACCTCCTTGGATAAGATTCAGCCCTGTAAGCTCATGGTGTGGGTTTTGCCCCATCATTATATTGAGGACCTACATGTCCCATTGTCAACATTACAAGGCCAGCATTTTCCAAACATTTTAGAGATTATTGTCGACAATCCTCAGCCATAAATGTGTACAGCCAGTGCAATTACCATGTGACAGTATGGATTAGTACACAATACAGGCAACTGTCATAATGCCCAGATACTACTCTCCACCCATGGATCATACACAAACATGCTTGTCTCTTACTCTCCTACTCCCTTCCTTTCTTACTTTGCCTCTGTCTGTCTCTCTCACTCTCTCCCTGGTGGTTGTGGAAAAGTACACCTGCTTTGCTTAGGCAGCAGCTTGAGTTTTGTAAGTGATGATCATGATCAGCTGATGGCCTGTGCATAAATTGCAGTCCCCGACTAGCTAATTGCATGTGGAACAGCTGTGGTAATATTTCCTATAGACAATTGCATGGAAACACACTCCTATAACTAAGCACCTCATGTGGGTGTTGGCCCTTTTCCTTCACTGTGAGCAGGACTTCATGTGGGTATTTGACAAACAGCATCACAGAGGGTAGTTGGATATACCTCTTACAACATACATTGTGGAGACAGGCCAATAAACAGGAGGGGGGTGTTCCAGGCATGGGGACAGAATGTAAGTATTACTCTTCTACATTTGAAGTAATGTTGGTTTAACAGGGTTTGTGTGGATATGGCTGATCTACATGATTTAATATCTGTCATGACAGTGTTATGTGGATGGGGAAACTCACACCTGTAGGGCTATTTGCAGACTGGCCAGTGTTTGGAGGCTCACATGTGTTGTGTTACTCACACATTTCCTATTGTTAGAAATGCAGTAGCATACTCTGAGGATTGCAGTCAGTACATGGTGACATCCATGTGAGTTACTGACTTCATATCCCTCAGAAGACATATGTCACAATAAACCCTGTTACACCAGTAAATGTATGGGTTTATCACAGCAATATGTCAATATTGGTCCTGTGTTAGTGCCTCCAGCCACAACTCTGTTAACATTTATACATATGTCATGCAGTAAGAGGTGCATATGTTCAGTACATCATTATTTACTGACATCATACCTGATAACAAGCCAGTGAGATATCAGACTGCTAGACATATTATGTATAGTAGGCCTTATATTTGAGGACAAAAACCTGGACATTCTGTTGTAGTGTGTACAGTAGTGAGGTCTGTGTACTTATGGTGATTGTTGACAGAGTGTGTATTGTGAATATGTACCTTGGCCTGTGTACAGACTGTGGTAGATGTCATTGTTCTTGGTCCTGTTCTATCTGATGTTGCATGCTGCTCCAGTGTATGGTACCCTATCAATTTACATGTTTGTAGGGCCAGACCGACACATGTCCCATACCAGTCAGGCATTTGAATACACTGTGTATTGGCCCAGTATATGTAGGGTTAGTGTGCGAGTTGCACATATGAGGATGGTGTTGTTCACACAGTCCATATACTGTAATATTAAGTACGCTTACCATATGTGAATGTGGCCGTGTTCAGATTGGTTGTGGGTATGCAATTTCACACAGGTGTCTGTTACTCCATGCTGTTACATGCCTGTGGTGCCTGCTATATTTGCAAGTACATGTGTATGCCCTCATAAGAAATGTAGGCTAATGTTGGGGCAGTCTGCCTGTAGTTTGCACAGTGCTTTGTGACATGCCTAGCAGCTCAGTGTATTTACCCAGTGTGATGTTATGTCCAGATATTTGTACTGTTGCCAGGCCACCATAACTGTTGTGTATTTCTGAGAAAGCAGTGGGAAGCTGTACAGATGTATGTCACTAACTAGTGGGTAGTATGTGAGCTTGTGAACTCTGCTCCTCCAGTTATTATGTGTCAGGACAGACAGGAGTGTGTGAAATGCAAAAAATGTGTGAGCTTATGTATGCCGGTATTTTCATGATATCCCTATTTACATGGCTTTAAACATTCACTTTGTCAGGCTTGGTCCACACGTCTTGCACTAAGGGGTTCTGTGTATACCTCTGGACTGACCAGAGTGTGTCAGACCATCCACATGTATTGATCATATCTCTGCTGTATTCCACAGGATCATTACTGTGATTTGTGTGGTACTCCACTATGATGATCTTATGATGTCTGTCAGTAACTGATGGTGTACATGTCAATATCAGATGTGACTTCCTACACAACATTTCTGTTAAGACAGCCCCTGTTACAATAGCAACATTCTACATTTATACCTGGCTGTGACTATTGGTGCTGAGGTATGACTCCACTACATAACATGTATATAATATATATATATATATATATATATATATATATATATATATATATATATATATATATATATATATATATATTAGGGGTCACCACAGTGGATCATCTGTTTCCAGTTCTTCCTGTCCTCTGCATCTTGTTCTGTCATACCAACCATGTGCATGTCCTCTCTCACCACATCCATAAACCTTATCTTAGGCCTTCCTCTTTTCCTGTAACCTGGTTGCTTCATCCTTAGCATCTTTTCCCAATATACTCAGCATCCCTCCTCAGCACATGCCCAAACCAATGTAATCTTGCCTCTCTGGCCTTGTCTCCAAATCTTCCAATCTGGGCTGACCCTCTAATATACTTATTCCTAATCCTGTCCACCCTCATCACACCCAGTGCAAATCTTAACATTTTTTACTCTGCCACATCCAGCTCAAACTCTTGCCTTTTTGTCATTGCCACTGTCTTTAACCCATATAACATAGCTGGTCTCACTACCCTCTTGTAAACCTTCCCTTTCACCCTTACTGGTAGTCGTCTGTCACAAATCACTCCTGACACTCTTCTCCACCCACTCCATCCTGCCTGTACCCTCTTCTTCACCTCTCTTCCACACTCACCATTACTCTGAACTATTAATCTCAAGTATTTAAACTCATCCACCTTCGCCACCTCTACTCCTTGCATCCTCACCATTCATCTTTCCTCCCTCACATTCACACACATATATTCTTAGTCCTGCTGACCTTCATTCCTCTTTTCTCTAGAGCATATCTCCATCTCTCCAGGGTCTCCTCCACCTGTTCCCTACTCTCACTACAGATCACAATGTCATCTGCAAACATCATAGTCCACGGGGACTCCTGTCTGATCTCATCTGTCAACCTGTCCATCACCATTGCAAATAAGAAAGGGCTCGGAGCTGATCCATGATGTAATCCCACCTCCACCTTAACCGCATCCGTCTCTCCCACCACAGACCTCACCGCTGTCACACTACCCTCATACATATCCTGTACCACCCTTACATACTTTTTTGACACTCCCGACTTCCACATACAATACCACAACTCCTCTCTAGGCACCCTGTCATCTGCTTTCTCTAAGTCTACAAAAACACAATGCAACTCCTTCTGACCTTCTCTGTACTTCTCCATCAACACTCTCAGAGCAAACATCACATCATATACATATCTAAATACATACACACATATATATATATATATATATATATATATATATATATATATATATATATTTATAAATATGTATATATATATATATATATACACACACACACACACACACACATATATATATATATATATATATATAAACATATTACACACACACACACACACACACACACACACACACACACACACACACACACACACACATATATATATATATATATATATATATATATATACAGATAGAGCTATATATGATCATATATAGAACACAATATACAAATGTATATAAATACTTGTACATACACATATATATTTATATATGCATACATATATCTACATATGTACAATATATCCATATACTTGTTATGTGTACGCATGGGTGTTGTATTTGCCTTCCCAGACATATCCTACCATATTTATCTGATATGTGTTTATATAGTTATAACAACATACTGATTCAACAACGTGCCCACTAACAAGTACTACACAACTGTAGAAGTCAAAGCAGTTGTTCACTACTATTCAGTATGTGTGCTAACAGATATATTGGAAAACACAACAAATGTCATCATAGCTGTGATGGCTTAGTGATTAACTGCTCTGACTGTAGTATACAGGGTCCTGGGTTCAAGACCTGCAAGGGCTGTTTATTTTGTTGCTAGGCAGAACAACGACTGTTGGATACAGAGTGGTTAAGGCATTTTTGAGCCACTTTAAGTAGGTTTGTGCAGGCTTGCCCAATGGTAATCGCTGCTAACATACGGTTAAACAAATAAGCACTTACACCATGTAGGTTTCACTTACCAGTGCACAAATCTGCTTAGCATTTATATTTAATGCTTATACCTACTAAGCATAGCTCAGCCCTGGTAACCACTGATCATATTCCAGTCTGATAAAATAGCAGGGTAATGACATCTTTAATAAGTGTATTTAATTCCATGTACATAACATGCATCTATGTGCTGTCATTACAGTAGCAAGGGGTGTGCATCTACTGTGTGGGACACCTGAGTATATATGGCTTGTACAGCACTCATTTCCATTTTAATGTGTTTCATACATGGGTAGTTTCCCAGGTTATATGCAGTCACACTGGCATGTAGTGGATCATTACATTACTACTGTTGACAGTGCTTTCCCAAGTAAGAGTAGATTGCAGATTGTAGCACTGTAACCAAACACACCTGCATGCAAAGATGGACTCTGAGTCCTGACTATCGTGTTCTTGGTGTGTGAGCTGTGTGTGATTAGGTATTTGCTACTGGATATTGATCTGACATGTGGATATTAACTGTAGACTACTATGTGTATAGGACATGTCATTGAGGGCTGCTGTCATGTAGTAATGGCATACCTATCAGTGTCAGACGTCTATCTGTCAAAACATTCATCCTAATACATAACCATTTGGCTAGCTGATGTCTGTCCTCTGTACAGATGTGCAGATGTCAGGTATCCATCTTGGCTGCTTACAGGCAATCTATGCTTGACTGACACTGACATGTCTGCCCAGCTGTATTATGAATGCCACAGCTAGGAATCTCCACCCTGTATGCACCACATGCCATGGATACCTCAACTACACTACCACGGTAAACAGAACATGCTTGGGTACAGGTCTCCAAGATAGACACTGACCATGTTATGTAATACATGTTGCATAAATGTCTATTGGAGCACCTCACTGGCCCTCTGCAAGAAGCAACCAGATGATGGGATGTTGCATTTAACTCTCACCCTGAGGATCACTCATGTGGCATCAATTCATAGATGGCCTGCTGACAAATGGCAGGTGACATGATACCACTGTACCTACATCCCTTACTCTTCTCATCTCTCCATGGACAATATCCTGGTACACACCTAGGAACACCTCATCTATGGACCCCAGTATTGAAAAATGTGTCAGTGTGCATTACTGAGAATAACAGTGTCTGTATGTTTGTAAACCTGTAGTTGATAATACCTTGAGGGCCTTCACACCCAATACACCCCCATTGCCATAGTTAGATATGGCTGCTGCTATAATGGACATTACATGTACCTTGTTACACTCTTCACCCTATGGGCTATCTGGAGCTTGCAGTACCAGCACAACACTGTTGTACAAATGGGTAGATAGGCATGGGTTACCCTCTGCATCCTGGCAAGTGTGTGTATGTGTGCAAGAGTGTATATTTGTAGGATACAGCATTCTGAGGCCACATTCTCCTAATACAATACACCTTGCCATACAGTGTAAGGGATAATGATGTTACTGACTATAGGAGAGCCATGACAAAGCATCACCCTACTATCCCTGTGGCATGTGCAATAGATGCATATCCCTGTAATAGCACTCTTGAGATAGACAAGGGGTTGTATTGCAGTCCTGGTCAATGTGTGATTATGGGTATATCAGGGTATTATCATGGGTTTCAGTGAGTACAATATCCAATGTGGGGTGTGGGTGCTGGGTATACTGTCTTTACACCATGGTACCCCCAGTATATGTCCCAAGGTCCACTGTATGGGGACCACTGTCACCATCAACCATACAGGTAACTGATTACACTATCCAGCCAAATGATGCATGTGACGTGTGCAACTTATTTGTAACAGAATGGACAAGGTAATTACCACTGTTAAACCAGGTCTCACAGATGTGTGTATGACTGTTATGTGTTTGTCAATGTGTATATGACAGTATGTCACACCATGTATTGTTCATTAGCAACCATACTGTACAAGGCCTGGTGATGTTCTTCACTTAACAAATAACCTGGGACACACCTAATCCTAAAAGGTGTGTGGTGTGTGCAATTAAGGCCACACACATTAGTTGCAATAAGTACCTTGGTAGGGGTTCTACTCTCAGTGTTGCCAAGTAAGAGTGTGTGTGTATGTGAAGGGATGTACTTCGGTTTGCAGAAAATATATGTCCCAGGAGGTTATCTGTCTGAGAACTGACTGGGAAATGCTAACATTTCACAGGTATCATCTTGTGGAAATTCATTCCATCAAAACTAGTAGTAGATCTGTAAATGCCCTCTTCCCCACTGTATAGCTGTACAGCAATACTGGGGTTGGCATATATAGCTGTGTGTGGATCTTGTGGACACAGCCACCATCATTGCGGTTATTGTTGTGTGTATCCCCCCGCTTAGTCAGCTGTAATACTGTACAGTTTATGTTAACAGGTTAAGTAGTTGTCAATCACACTGTCTGCAATTCTACACCACCCCACACCCTCCAAAGAGTAGGGCTGTGCTACCCACACTGGCACACCTATGTTTACCAAGTTGAGGATTGCACTACATTGGGGAAGGGGACATATACCCTGCCAGTACCATCGTCAATGATATTAAACTAGCAGACTTATTATTTCCCAAAGTGATGTTGTGCCTATTCTGTCTTGGTGGAATTACATAGGCTAAAATGGTTCCCTGCAAAAGTACATACATCCATGTGTACAGTATTCTCTGTGTATTCCATCAACACCAAAGCGTGTGTGTGTGTGTGTGTGTGTGTGTGTGTGTGTGTGTGTGTGTGTGTGTGTGTGTGTGTGTGTGTGTGTGTGTGTGTTATGCACAAACATTGTCCACTGTAGAAGGGCTGCTGATATCAGCCACCATGCACTCACCTGTATACACCCCTCAGACTATCAGGCATGTGGCACATGTAGTAACTGTTATACAGACCTGTGACTTGTGGTCAGCTGTACCCAGGATATGGCACAGTCAAAGTGTCACCACAGTGCCATACACCTTGTACAAAACAACAGCGGACCAACATCCTGCTGACATATGGACACCTACAACACAAATTGAATACATTATGGAGACCACAATCACTCAGTGTTAATAATAGCTATAATGCATAATGGCTGGACAGCTACACATCCTGACATGTAAGCATTAAACTTTAGTGCTGAAAACATGTTACACAGCATTACATTGGTACACCTTAATACAGTCACCCTGTGCATCAGAACCATATTAGCCTGTCCCTGCATCAATGTTATGGATGACAGGGATGTGGCACAGGTATCATCATATGCACAGGGTGTGTTGTGGGCTTGCCAGAGACCTAGGCTGAGCTGTTTGTTTGTCATCATGTGTGTGTGTTAGGGGGTTTCATTATTAATTGGGCTGTGCAGATGTGGTGTGTGCAGGTATGGGGTTGCCCTAGCTGTGTTGGTGATGTGTGTGTGTATGCATGCACACACTTCTGCCATGTGGCTGCCGTATACAAGGATTTGTTGGACAGCTGCAGACCGTACCGGTCAGGGTGTGCAGTTCACCTTCCCTGGCCACTGACATGAGAACTGTGCCTGCCAGGGGTTCCATAGGCTCTACCAGGTTCAAGCCAAGATATGGTACTCTGTCCTGATGATGACATATGTCCGCTGGATCTGGGTCCCTCTTGGTACCGGCCAGGGCCAAGTGCATGTGGCCTGCTATGTTGTGGTGTGGACAGCACCCCCCCTGCAGTGCTGGTACTGGTACTGCCACTACGGTAGCAGCTCTGACTTGTTGCATGTCCACTTTGACCTCCACCTGTTGGTGTTGCTGACCTATGTCTACATGGCCATTGCACTACTCCCACCATATGCTCAAGCACAGACATTGCACGGTCATGGATTACCACCATCTCACCCAACCGTCTATCCAGGATTTCTGCAAAATAATGGTAGGCACCTGCAAGATCACGGATGTTGTCAATAACATTA
Source organism: Protopterus annectens (assembly GCF_019279795.1). Classification (NCBI taxonomy): domain Eukaryota; kingdom Metazoa; phylum Chordata; order Ceratodontiformes; family Protopteridae; genus Protopterus; species Protopterus annectens. Next base: position 574,614,884 of record NC_056732.1, read on the forward strand.
GAAAGAGTAGCCCTCTGGAGCCTCAGGCCCTGTCTGGTATAATGTTCCATATGTGCCTGCACCTCCATGATGGCCTGAAACATGCTTCTGGTGACACTAGCTGTGGCACTTCTGCCAGGGGTAGGATGACCAGCAGCCCTCCTACGTGCACCACTGTACATCTGCCTGTGTGGTACCTTGCCGGACATCTGGTATGACTGCTGTGTCCAGACACACTTGCCATAGTCACCACACTGTCCTGTCCCATGCCACCACCCGCCAACTGTCCCTCATCTATGGCCACTGGCGATGGGATATGTATAGGCAATGTGACTGTGTGCGGGGATGGGGTGGATAACAGTGGGATGTCAAACAATGGCACAGCTTCAGCCCCTGACAACCCTGCCTGTGCCTCACCACACCTATCATCATTGTCAGAGTCTGTATGGACACTAACATCAGTTTGCCTGCAGGAGGGACCCTGACCCACCTCGCCACCTGTGAGGGGAAAACAAGAAATGCACTTTAAGACCTGTGCATCATTGCTTAACTGTATACACACACACACACACACACACACACACACACACACACACACACACACACACACACACACACACACACACACACACACTTACTGGTGAGGTTGCACAAAGATATTACACACAGACCTCTCATTACCCATCTGTCTACATGCATGACATATGGCACTCAACAGCATGCACTGCAGCTGTAGTCAATCCCTGTTACCAACATTATACATCTTCGTGGTGCACGAGTTGTGTTAGTAGGTGATGCCCCTTCCCCTTGAACACACTGCACCCATGTACACAGTATTGCTGTGCACCTGTTCAGCACCCTGGCATGTACTGTGCATCATACCTCACAGGTGTACACGCCATTGCTGAATGTGTATATGTGTGTCAGTTATGTTTGCTCTGCTGCTCACAGCTCCTATGTGTTTGTCTGACACATACCTGGGATGATATGTGGACAGATGTCAATAGTGAATGCCTGATGTCTGATTTGCAGATCTCACCATCAGCGCTGATTGTATGAGCAATACAATACAATTACACTGACAACCTTCAAACCTTATTGTGGCTATGAGGAGTGTGCACACTCTTATTGACATGGCACCCTCTTCCCTGATATGCCATGGGGCCACAATACTGCATATGTTAACATTACATGAACCTGATATGTGACATATGACCTGTGCAATCAACTGCAGTATCAAACAAATGTGTTAGGTGTGCAGATGCTGATTGAGATGCATACAATATGTGGGTGCATAAGTGTGCACACCCTTAACATAATGGTTTGTTGCATCAACTGTTAAGTGTACTACAGCAGTCACTATTCTTGGAAGGGGTATACTAGCATGGCCCATCTTCACTTGCCAGTATTTGGTCACTCTGCCCTATCAATGTACCCAACTGTGCAAGATCGCAAGGTCAACTCGTGCACAGCCCTTGGAGGTCACACAGTTCCTTCACTATTGCTGCGGAGTCAGGGTTATGTCTGCCACAATTCATGACCTTGACTGTGTGCAGATACAGCCATTCTTAGTGAGCTTTGGATGTCTGCTTCAGTCCACTGTTGTGTTTCAGGATGACACCCCTCCCCATCCTCAGCCTTTTTGCAGATGCTTCATAACTATAGGCCACACATGAGTGTCATTTTGCAGTGTCCCAAATTCAGAACATCATGTGTACCGGCCTAGTCCCTGCTAATGAATGCCAAACATGCAGGTGTACAATGGCACCAGCAAGGTACAGATGGGCAGGAGTGGCCTTAGGTCAACTGGTACCCTAGGCAAAAGGGTTCCTCGATGTCCCCCAGCACCACCCGATGCCCTCATCCTAATCTACCTACACCAAATAAATACTAGAGAAGCATCCCAGCTAGAGCAACGCCCTAGGCGGCTGCCTAGTTGGCCTATGCCTAAGGCCGGCTATGCAGATGGGGATGGTGGGCCTGAGGTGGAGTGAGGTGTTGCTTGTGCAGCACATGTATCTTAATTGATACTGGCTGTAGGTTTTGAACTTGGTCTTTGTACACCATTACACATTGAAGCACATGCCTTTGTGGGACTTTTGATGTTATGCATATGCTACCTGTAGAGCACCCTGGCTGATGTTTCTTGTGGAACAACTGTCCCATCTAATTACCCTAACCAATAAGCCACACTTATGCAGAGTCTAGGTGACTGTCAACACAGGTACTGCACAGCCAGTACTTGCTAGACATTCCTGCAACTCCCTCAGTGTTGCAGCATGTTTCTAGACAGCCTCCATGACCAGTTTGCAGTATGTGTTGTCATCTGTCTTGGATGGCCATCTGTTTATTTTCTACATTAATGTTGTCCCATACTTCCTTGTCACATAAATGACTGTCTGCACTGTTTGCCATGGTATATGCAATGGTGAGGTAAGGCTACATGTCCCACTCCTGCATGATACCTGTTGGGTATGAGATCCATTCCATGTCTTGTAAGATGTGTGCAAGCCACAGCTGCCTCTGTTGCAGGTGAGTGGGCAAATGTGATGGACATGCATCTTGGACAGCAGACCATTTCTTGGTGTGACATTGAGGACCTGTACTTGATGGAAGGTGCATACTCATGAAGAGTGAATGCTGTCAGCACCTCACAAGCTGCTTCCATGATAAGTTATTTGGAGTGTGTGCACACATATGCTTCCAGTGTTTGTTAAGGTATGTATCCCCCATATTTGCTGTCCTAACATAGGATTTCATATTACACATTCATTGCTCATGTTAGGACCACATTACAAGTTGTAAGGGTTGTGGAATGTCGTATTGTGATATGCCGTTGTGTAGCTCTGTAACAGTTGCCATTGTAATAGTGGCATATACACTGTTGTAGCACTTTATAAGGGTGATGTTTCAGACATGTTCCTACTGTAGGCCATTTGTCCCAACATTATGTTCATCTCTGTGCACACATCTTGGAATGACAGGTTGTTAGTTATATTGCAGGACTCTTACATACCTTCAGATATGCCACCATGGTGACCACTGTGATGCAGTGCAGTTAACAGCAACAATAAGTGAACATGTACAGCATGCATTATGGGTAGGTGTGTTAAATGTGTGCATGGCACATACCATGGCCATAACATGGCCGGTGTATTGGCAAACCTGAACAGACAACACCATACTCACCAGCTACAGGCTGTTTCCCCAGAGGTATACCAAAGAGACCTACATAGTTGTGTGAGAGTTGTGATGTCAGTAGCCACACCTGTGGCACTGGTACAGGGTGGGAGCAGCATTTCAGTACATCAACAGTACAAACCCACAATACTACAGATTATGCACATCTGTTTATTACTACAATGCAGCAACAGACTATATATATTTTATCTCACATATGCATAATTAAACTCTACAGATGCAGGTGGATACGCAACAGTGGTCTACTGATGTGCCCTGTGGCCTTACCTGCATGCTCCTCATCCATTGTGTGGGTAGCACCCACCTCCACAATGCTATCAGTTGGGTCATGGCTTTGTTGGCAGGCAGGTGCCCTGAGGCTGGTGAGGAGCTCCTCAACATGTGTCGGGGGGGCTGGATGGCATGTACCCAAGCAGAGCTCCACGTGGTCCTGCAGAGGGGTCCTGGCAACAGAGAACTGAAAGAAGCGACCACTTTCCAGATTTAAGTATTTTTTGGCTTTTTTTATCTGCATTGTCCTCTCTGGCTTTCATTTAACTAGCTATAACTGTTTTTGTGTCTATCTGCTGATTTCTGAAGTATCTGCACTTAAAAGTAGCATTTTGGTCGACTCTGGTCGATTAATACTGTTTTTTTGTTAATTTAACTGCTGAGGCTGCCCACTAAAGTGTGCTAGCCTGTGTAAATCAATTTTACTGTTTGCTTAATTGCATTTCTGTGTGCTTTCCTGAAAAACAAACAAAAAAAGATACTCCTTGTTTTCCCGCCTTTGCTCGACTAGTTTGGACCAGTATACAGGCTTTGCTGTATTCTGGGCTGTGTGTAGTTCCTGTGTTGGCCATTGCCTTACTTGGATAGAAGGAAGTTTCTGAGCTCACCAGTGGGAGTGGGGAGCCTTGAGCAGCCTATCTGTCCCTGGGGGAAGTGACCTCAGCACTTGAGCTGTAAATTATTGGTTGCTTTGGACCATTTCTAGCTCTTTTCAAGTTCCCTGTATAAAAATCCGCCTCAGGGCATTTTTTTCTGGCTATATACCCAAGCAGAGCTCCACGTGGTCCTGCAGAGGGGTCCTGGTAACAGAGAACTAAAAGAAGCGACCACTTTCCAGATTTAAGTATTTTTTGACTTTTTTTATCTGCATTGTCCTCTCTGGCTTTCATTTAACTAGCTATAACTGTTTTTGTGTCTATCTGCTGATTTCTGAAGTATCTGCACTTAAAAGTAGCATTTTGGTCGACTCTGGTCGATTAATACTGTTTTTGTTAATTTAACTGCTGAGGCTGCCCACTAAAGTGTGCTAGCCTGTGTAAATCGATTTTACTGTTTGCTTAATTGCATTTCTGTGTGCTTTCCTGAAAAACAAAAACAAAAAAATACTCCTTGTTTTCCGCCTTTGCTCGACTAGTTTGGACCAGTATACAGGCTTTGCTGTATTCTGGGCTGTGTGTAGTTCCTGTGTTGGCCATTGCCTTACTTGGATAGAAGGAAGTTTCTGAGCTCACCAGTGGGAGTGGGGAGCCTTGAGCAGCCTATCTGTCCCTGGGGAAGTGACCTCAGCACTTGAGCTGTAAATTATTGGTTGCTTTGGACCATTTCTAGCTCTTTTCAAGTGTCCTGTATAAAAATCCGCCTCAGGGCGTTTTTTCTGGCTATATACCCAAGCAGAGCACCACGTGGTCCTGCAGAGGGGTCCTGGCAACAGAGAACTGAAAGAAGCGACCACTTTCCAGATTTAAGTATTTTTGGCTTTTTTTATCTGCATTGTCCTCTCTGGCTTTCATTTAACTAGCTATAACTGTTTTGTGTCTATCTGCTGATTTCTGAAGTATCTGCACTTAAAAGTAGCATTTTGGTCAACTCTGGTCGATTAATAGTGTTTTTTCGTTAATTTAACTGCTGAGGCTGCCCACTAAAGTGTGCTAGCCTGTGTAAATCGATTTTACTGTTTGCTTAATTGCATTTCTGTGTGCTTTCCTGAAAAAACAAAAACAAAAAATAATCCTTGTTTTCCCGCCTTTGCTCGACTAGTTTGGACCAGTATACAGGCTTTGCTGTATTCTGGGCTGTGTGTAGTTCCTGTGTTGGCCATTGCCTTACTTGGATAGAAGGAAGTTTCTGAGCTCACCAGTGGGAGTGGGGAGCCTTGAGCAGCCTATCTGTCCCTGGGGGAAGTGACCACAGCACTTGAGCTGTAAATTATTGGTTGCTTTGGACCATTTCTAGCTCTTTTCAAGTTCCCTGTATAAAAATCCGCCTCAGGGCATTTTTTTAGCAGTTGGGCATAAGCGCAGCAGTGGTTATACAGGTTTAAACTATTTCTGGCTCCGCCAAATCTGCTCTTCAATTTTTCACTTAGAAAGCTCTACTCAGTCTATTTAGCTGTATATATTAGCACTTGTTTTCGGGACTTCTAGTCTTAGCAAGCACTCTTATAATAAAGTAAGCACTCTTATACTAAAGTAAGCACTACAGCCATCCACTACCCCCTGTGAATACCCACTTCCCTTAAAGGCACAGCACTCCTTATAATATTCTAGTATGTCGAGTGGTAGACCACTAGCATCCTCTCTTGTTCAGCTGGTTAACCTGGGAATCTTAAGACAATGTTACAATTGTCTCATGTACACAGACAACCCTCTCCTCCTTCCTACTAACACAAATACTTGTGAGAGATGCAACTATATAGCCAGACTGGAGGCTGAACTCTCTCAACTCAGGACTGGCAAGACCAGACAGGAGGAGAAGGTACCCACACCAAGCAAAACCGGTCACACATAAAACCACCACCACTACAAACCAAACACATAAGAACACAAAGACATACTGAGGCTCTTATAAAAACTTACCAAAACAACAGAGGCCTCCAAAGCAGACACCCAGAAATACACCCCACAAACGTAACACCTACAACACATACCTCAAACAACAGGTGTGTCACACAATCACAGCCCCTAAGGCAAAACACTATGCCAGAGACATTAGTAATAGGTGACTCTATAGTCAGACACACCGACGTTCCACTTACCAGGCTGAATAAGGAGAGGGTAACAGTGAGCTGCCTATCGGGAGCTAGGATCCGCCACATTACACACGCACTCAGGTCACTCCAAAGCAAGTACAAGTATGATGCAGTCATTGTCCATGCTGGTGTGAATGACCTGAGACGTACCTCCCTGGACTACATGAAAAGAGACATTGAGGAGCTCTCCGATTATGTAGCCCAGACTGGTATGACCCTGACCCTGAGCAGCATCCTGCCTTCACCAAGAATGATGCCTCAGTACAAAGACAAAATGATCAGTTTTAACAATTGGCTTAATCACTGGTGTCATTCTAGGGGATCCAATGTCTGTCAGCCTGGGATGACATGCTGGACAGGCAGCGTTAGCCAAGAGATGGCTTGCACCTGTCACCACTGGGCTTCCGGATACTGGCCAAGGCTCTTGCCACCCCATAGTGCCTTTTTAGGCAATGCTCAAAAGACAAATCAACCTCCATAAAAACAAAATGGAAAAAATTAAGGGTAATGCTGCTCAACGCCAGAAGTCTAAATCTCAAGATGCAGGCACTCAAAGCACTTCTCAGTATGGAGAACATCGATGTCTGTGCAGTAACTGAAACCTGGTTCAAGGCTCCTGAGAGCACTCCAGCTACCAGGCTATACCTCATATCATGCTTTTTGGCCTCAAGTTCCAGGCCGAACCACAAAGGAGGGGTGTGTCCATTTTCATAAAGGACACCTACACCTCTCGATTGGTGGCTACCCATGAAGCATCAGAAACCATACAAGTTTTACTCACCATAGGCAAAACTGCCATACAACTGGTCGCATGTTATAGAACACCCTCCCAATCCCAGGAATCCCATCAAGCATTCCTGAAAACACTGGAGGATATGAATGTCACACCAAACACCATCATATTGGGTGACTTCAACTACCCCGACATAGACTGGGCCCACTATTCTAGCCCTAACACCCTAGCCCAAAGATTCCTGGAATTCATTAACTCAAATGCTATGGAGCAACTGGTCACTTCTCCTACGAGGAGAGATAATATACTTGACCTGATTATCACAAACATGGGGTCCAAATGCTCCGCACCGGATATAAACCCCTCACTAGTAAGATCTAACCATAAACTGATCACATTGGATGTACATATCCCACCCCCACCCCCAGAACAAAAGACTACAGTGAAAAATTTTTCAAAAGCTGACTTTACACTCCTTAAGTCAGAAATGATATCCTTTAAGCCTACTGGGTTAATGGAAACCACATCCCAAAATGCTGAATCCTACACAACAGCCTTCTACGGACATCTCCAAGAATGCATGGATCAAGCAATCCCAACTAAAACCAAGACCCTCTCCACCAAGGAAAAACACCCGGTTTGGTGGACCCCGGCTATAAACAAACTGTACAACAAAAGAAGGAAGCTACTGCAGGACAAAGCCAAATCCCACAAGGGAAAGGCTTCCTGATCAGCACAAGTAAAAACTACGTTCTCTCATAAAACATCTAAAGCCAACTTTGAGAGAAAGATTGCCAAGGATACCAAAGACAATCACAAGGCCTTCTTCAATTATGTCAGAACCTTGGGAGGAAATTCTCAGATATGCTCTGAGTTGGTACAACGACAAAAATTCACTGACCCTACCGACATTGCCAATATTCTGGCAGATAGGTTCAGTGCAAATTTCTCCCCTCCCTCACCCCCTAAAGATGTAGTAATTATCTCTGCTGAATGTAACCTACCTGTCATCTCAGACATACAGGTGAAATCAGCACTCAACAAAGCAAAAAACACAGCATCTATGGGACCCGATGGTATCTCCGGTTGCATGTTACGTGAACTTCAAGATGAACTCAACCCGCACCTAAAAACGCTATTCAATCTTAGCCTCACTACAGGATATGTAC
>NC_056732.1:574627984-574690484 GCF_019279795.1 Protopterus annectens
TGTTTTTCCTGTTGTCCATTCTTTAAAGAAGCTGCATACATCCTGTTTTTTTTTACATTTTAGCTCTTACTGGCAATGTGAAATGCATACATCCTGTTTTTTTTTTTACATTTTTGCTCTTAGTGACCATGTGAAATGCATGCATCTTGTTTTTAAGTCTGTAAGAGGTCAGCTTTCTTGCTGACAGTGTGAAATGCATATTGAATCTGTAGGAAATGTTCATTAAGCAAATTCCTTATTTTCCAAGCCACAGTCATTTTAGTATGGATGCTAATCACATATTGCTAAACTCTATTTTTACATTTAAGCAATCTTTATTTTATACCTTATTTATTTTGCATATTTGTACTTTCAACCTTAATACCTTGTTGAGCATATTCTTACACAGGCCAACTACATATTTGTATAAGGTTCCAGACCTACAGACAGTGTAGGTATTGTTGTTATATGCATTGATCACTGCTAGTTTTACAAGGTTTGTGTGTACATGCTAGTTTTGCATGGAATGCAGACTGTCTGCATAGCTCTCAACTTTGGGCCTATCCACATGATGGCCAGAGGATTGGCAGCTATGTTTTGTCTGTTCACCACACAGGTCTTGTCTCTGATATATCAGTGGCATTCTCTCTGTTGAGTGCTATCAGCACATGGCTACATCCATTTGTGTTTTTGACTTCATATTCCTGAGTAAGGGTATGTTGCAACCAATCCTGTAACACCAGCAACTTTCACAGTGTATAACAGCAATATTGTAAATATGACCCTGTGTTCCAGCCTCTGTCCTCCACCTATATACCAGGCTTTGTCCATATGTCATGCAGTAAGAGGTTAAGTAGTGGCCATCATTATTTAGTGCTGCCATTCCTACTATCATTACAGTGATGTTGTGGACTCACACACAAATTGTGGGGTAAGGTCCATATATATATGAGGGCTACAGCTGGACAAAACATGTGTGACCTTGTACAGTCCAGAGGTCAGTGTATGTAACACTGTTATATACCCTTATAAGTCATTCTATGAGGGAGGGGTACCGTTTTTAACCTAGGCTGTTACAACATGTGAGGGATATCAGTAGTAAGACACATGAAGGTATATGGCTGTACATTTTCGTACATTTCACCATGGGAACAGTGCTGGGCTAGTGCTTATTGTTTTACAGACAGTTCTGTTTGTCAGTGTGATAGTGATATTTTAAGTTAAGCATTGTTATGTAACAGGTACAGTTTCATTGTGACAATTTAATTATTTTCCCCCTAGGGGTTGAGTACAGGGTGTAATTGGAGGCTGCTGGACTACATCTGTAAATAATAAGTATTGATTAGTTCTTATCTTCAAGGCAAGTGTTTTTTTTTTGTTTTTACTGTTGTACTACTTGAAGGCCTTAGCATGGATAGCAACATATGTTATGCTTTCAGATTACTGTATCAAATGTTTTGTTTGAGAGTTGCTTTAGTCAGTTATTATGTATGTCAAACACCTAACTGCTATATGAAATGACATATACAACTGAAATAGTACACAAATAAATATTTCTATGTATGCAAACTTGTGTGTGGTGTCATATCCTTTGACTTGTCTGTGGTTATATGTTTCATGCAATAATTGTCTTTTGTATGAAAAAATCAAACACTGGCCATTTCAAAAGGTGGCAACTGTAGGAATACTGGCTGTTCGATATGCTGTGCACCCTCTAAATATATATCTTTTTATACATAACTATAAGTAGTAATATATGTATATGTGTATGTATGTGAATATGTATTAATAGAATGTTTACTGCTTCCATATTGCACATTCCCTATAGTAGACAGACTGTTCTGCATGATACCCTTAAGGCAAAATAACATACCCAACATACTAGTAATAGGTGACTCTATAGTCAGACACACTGACGCCCCACTCACTAGGCTGAATAAGGAGAAGGTTAGTGTTAGATGCCTGTCAGGTGCCAGGATCCGCCACATAACACAAGCACTCAGGTCACTCCAGAACAAGTACAAATACAACTCTGTCATTGTACATGTTGGTGTGAATGACCTGAGCCATACATCCCTGGACTACATGAAAAGAGACATGGAAGAGCTCTCTGATCATGTAGCCCAGGCTGGTATGACCCTGACACTGAGTAGCATCCTGCCCTCACCAAGAATGATACCACAGTATAAAAGAAATTATCAATTTCAACAATTGGCTAAGTTTCTGGTATCATTCAAAGGGGATCCAGCGTCTGTCCACCTGGGATGATATGCTCGACAAGCCACGCTGTTTCGCTAGAGATGGCTTGCACCTGTCACCCCTAGGCTTTCAAATACTGGCAAAAGCTCTTGCCACCCCCATAGTGCCTTTTTTAGGCAAGGCTGAAAAGACAAACCCACCGATGTAAATAGCACAAGTAACAAAAAACTCAGGGTAATGCTACTCAATGCCAGAAGTCTAAACCTCAAAATGCACGCACTCGTGGCACTCCTCAGTATGGAGAAAATCGATATATGTGCAGTAACAGAAACCTTGTTTAAGGCTCCAGAGAGCACACCAGCACTACCAGGCTACAACTCATACCATATATTTTGGTCACAGAACCCGGACCGAAATACAAAAGGTGGGGGCGTACCCATATTCATAAAGGTTACCCACACCTCCAGGTTACTGGCACAGCACGATGCTTCAGAGATCATCCATGTGCAACTAACAATGGGCAAAACTGCAATTCAAATTGCAGCTTGCTACAGATCACCCACCATGTTCCAGGACCCCCATTCCACATTTCTGGAAACACTGGGAAAAATAAAGGTCCTACCAAACACCGTAATATTGGATGATTTCAATTACCCAAACATTAACTGGGAGAACTACTCAAGTACTAACTCCCTTGCCCAACATTTCCTAGAATTTATAAACTCAAATGCCCTGGATCAACTGGTCAACACTCCCACCAGAGGTGACAACATATTAGACCTGGTCATCACCAACATGGGCGACTTGTGTTCCACACTGGAGGTCAACCCCTTGCTGGTTAGATCTGACCATAAACAATTTGGATATCTACATCCCCCCACCCCCACCCCCGGACAAGGAAACCACAGTGAAAAACTTTTCAAAAGCAAACTTCACATTACTGAAGACCAAGTTGGAAAGTTTCAAAGCCCCCATGCTAAAGGATAATGCTGTCCAAGCTGCAAAATCCTTTACTAATGCATTCTATGGGGACCTACAAGAATGCATGGCTCATGCTATCCCAAGCAAAACCAAGACTCACTCCTCCAAGAAACGGAAACCAGTCTGGTAGACCCCTGCCATAAACAAGCTATACAATAGAAGGAGGAAACTAGTACAGAAAATAGTAAAATCCCAAGAAGGGAAGACATCCCTGATCAGTATCAGCAAGAAACTACGATCCCTCATAAAATCATCCAAGGGGAGCTTCGAAAGAAAAATTGCCAAGGACTCCAAAGATAACCACAAGGCATTCTTTAGCTATGTCAAGAATCTAAGTGGCAATGCTCAGATCTGCTCAGAGTTAGTGCAGAATGGCACAAAATACACTGAACCGACCGATATCTCCAGCATCCTGGCAGACAGGTTCAGTGCATACTTCACCCCCCTCTCACCCTCAAAAGGGCCCAAAACCATACCAGAAGAATGTACAGCCCCTGAAATCACAAACACATAGGTTAAAACAGACCTTTCCAAAGCCAAAAACACAGTATCAATGGGACCAAACTGTGTCCCAGGCTGCGTACTACACGAGCTCAAAGACGAACTAACCCCTCACCTAAAAGCACTGTTCAAACTCAGCCTCTCCACAGGCTATGTACCCATACAGTGGTGCACAACAACAGTTATTCCACTCCACAAAGGTGGAGCCACAACAGACCCTGGAAACTATCACCCTATAAGCCTGACTAGCTTGGTCTGCAAGGCTATGGAGCGCATCACCATGGAACTCATTAACAGAGACATTGGGAACCTCCAAACACTGGACCCTACCCAGTTCAGCTTTGTTAAGGGTAGATCATGCCTCCTGAACCTGGTGGACTTCTTTTTGACAGTTACCAAGCCTATAGACGAGGGAAAGGTGGTTCACACAGCCTACCTAGACCTTGCAAAGGCCTTTGACACCATTCCCCATTCTGGTATTACAGGCAAGCTCACCAGCCTGAACATAAACCCCTGTGTCACAAGATGGGTTGCCAACTGGCTCACGGACAGAACCCACATGGTGAGAGTTGCGAGAGCTAAGTCTGACTCTAAACTGGTTACAAGTGTCATTCCCCAGGGCTCAGTCCTAGGACCCCTCCTGTTCGGCATATACTTCTCAAAGGTACAGGCAAGCACAGGAGGACTATGGCTGACCACGTTTGCAGACAACTGCAAACTAGGGGCTATAACTGACTCTCTGGCTGATACAGACATCCTCCAAAAGGATCTCACTGAGACAGATACCTGGTGTCAAAATCATGGCCTCAAGCTAAATGCCAAAAAGTGCATACTCATCCCCTTTGGAAAAAACAAAGTACCCGCAAACTACCACATAGGTGGTAGTCCCCTAAATACGGAAGACGTAATAAGGGATCTGGTGACCCAAGTAGATAGCAATCTCTCCTTTGATAATCACATTGCCAAAGTGGTTAGAAAATCCTTCTATGTGGCCCACCTAATCACAAAAGGGTTCGCATCCAGATCAAAAGACGTCATTGTGCCCCTCCACTCATCACTCATCAGACCCATCATAGAGTACAAGGCCCCATTTGGGATGTACCTTGCAAGGCACCTGCAACAGCTGTAAAGACCACAGAAGTACCTCACCAAGAGGATCACTGGCCTCAAACAGATGCCCTATACAGCTCGACTGAAGAAACTCCAGCTGTACTCGGTTGCATACTGCCTACTCAGAGGTGATATCTGCCTGACATACAAGGCCATATCCAACCCAGAATTGATGGACATGCTCCACCTAAAGAAAACCATATCCCCTTGAGCCACGCGCTCAAGGGATCTAAACCTCTCCACAACAATAAATAGGATGTGCTGGAGGGATAGATTCCTGTCACAGAGACTTCCCACGCTTTAGAACAAGATTCCAATCTACATTAGGCAGAGCTCCTCACTAACACTCTTCAAGAGAAACCTTGACAAATGGATGGGAAACAGATTCTGGTTCGTGTCCATTTAGATTAAATAGCAGCACGCCTTCATGCATATGCAAGCCACGCTGCTATTCCAAATGGACATGAACCACTCCATGCAAGAATAGTCTTATTCTTGCACAGAGCTTCATGAATCCTGGGGTTTGTTTCTATTAGATGTTTCTGTGCTATTTGTTCTGGACAAGACTTCAGCATATGTCCAAAATATACCTAGTTTAAGCTGATATCACATCAAAAGTACAAATTATATAGCTATATATATATATATATATATATATATATATATATATATATATATATGTGCGTGTGTGTGTGTGTGTGTGTGTGTGTGTGTGTGTGTGTGTGTGAGTGTGTGTATATGCATATCTATCTATATATATATGTTTATAGGATTTTTGTGACTGGCATCATGAGGTGAACAAGACTATCTGTATTGATAGCAACAAAGTGAAGGTGCTAAATTCAATAATAAGCTAGAATGAAAATTCTTCTGGAATTTATACCCGAGTATAATTCCATGAAAGAGATAGTAAGATTTCAGACAAAGTTACTGATATTTGCCTTTTATACTTAGTTAACAAATACAGGATTTTACAGGAATTAGACAGTAACAGTCAGTCATGTTGCATAAAACTGACTTCTAATGAGAGTAGAGAAAAAAACACATGTTTAGAATATATATTATTTGGAAAAGAGAATTTTTTGTCACTGGAAATGTGTTATGGCCAAAATGCAGTGTACTGATAGTAGCAACATAGTTAAGTAAATTTTAGTTTTGGACCACATTTAAAGCGTTAACTTTAGAAAGGCAGATTTAACTACATTTTGAACTATCAATCTGTAACTGTAAAAGTTTTTTAAGAACTCTCAAATGGGACCTGGCACATGGCCTTTTATAAATTAGGTAATGAATGCAGGTTTTTATAAACATTTGAGAATTTACAGTCTGACATGTTGAATTACAGTTAGTATCCATTACATTTTTTTGAAAGTAGGAAGTGAACCACTTGTCTATAATATCCTATACTGAGTTGTTATTATATTATTAGTAATAATCATATATCTTTCTCTTTTAAAGGAAACTTTTTGTAACTGGAAATATGCCACAACCAAAATTTCATCTATTTATTTTATTTTATTTTTTATTTTACGTTTGTGTACCAGGAGTAGTCTGACTGAGCTGAAATAGCCCTTTTTCAGCAGAGGCCTAGGGGGAAAAGCCCCCCAAAAAATTATACATTGCAATATAAAGAATATCAGAAGCATGTGTTCCAAAAAGGATGACAGAGTCAATTATTCAACAAGTGTTAACATTAATAACAAGCAAGCAAATATTTACAAGTCATCATTAAATGTCAGGCATGTGGATGAGACATATTCATATAGTATAGTCTTATTGTATTAGTACAATAGGAGTTTTAGTAAAATGTCAGGTAATGGTTTGGTAGGATATATAGGAAGGGAAAAAGTTAAGCTGATTATTTAATCTATTGATGTTTTGTAAGATTTTTTGCATCTTTCGGCTTTTCCTGGTTAGGGGTCGCCACAGCGGAACTCCAGTCCACTAATGATTGGCAGTAGATTTTTACGTGCCGAGTTGCCAGCCCTGATGCACAACCTTCAATGAAGGTACGCCCATTAATGCATGTCTCCACACAGAAGACGCTTTAGCTGAGAATCGAACATGACGTCTTACTGTGAGGCGACAACGCTACCGCAGCACCACCACCGCAGTTTCATTGATGTTTTGTAAGATGGTGAGGCAAATTTAGTATAAGCTGTATTTCGATACTTAAGGATAGAATGGCAATTGGCTCATTTTACATTTGAGCATCCAGTTACGATTCAATAAAAATTTCACTAAAAAATTAAGAGAGACTGCTAAATGTTTTTTTATACAACCTTAGAGAAAGCATGCCTTAACAAGTATTTTTCACATGCAACATTATACTTAGTTTACATTAGAGATGGCTATATCGCACCTTTTTAGGGTGAGGAATATAGCACTTGTCTAGGATATAGCTGTACTGTATCATTAAAAAAGTGCAGGTCATATATTTTTCCAGCAAAGTTTTTGCACTGCAGGTGTGCCCTAACAAAACTAGTCTGTAACAACTGGTGAGGTGCAAGGACAAATTTGAAACCAGATTTTGTTTAAATACTCGAACTTTCAAAGGGAGACTGGTATAAGGTCTTTTATATTTAGGTATAGCATACAAGGTTTTACAGTCATTTAATAGTGGCACATTGTATTATACTTCGGGGTAGGTATATAACATATGTTCAAGGAGAGAACTGTAACTCATATACAATACCTCTGTGCTGAGCTGCTGCTACATCAGGAGGGGAAAAAACATGTACAGTTCTCCAGAAAAGAAAAATAATTGTTATCACTGTTTACATGGATAGTGGTAATGTGTATGTGTGTGTGTGGGGGGGGGGGGTAGCATTCAGCACTGAACTTTAAATCTTCAAGGGTAGAATTCTCTAACCTTCTCCCATGGCACAGAGGAATAAAGTCCTGACTATACCCCAGATGGCCAGTATTTGATTAGTGGCATTAATACTGAAAGTGGATGGGGATGATAGGAGTGAATGGACAATGGGCAGCTCATCCATTGTGGGGAGAGAGAGGCAGATTTGTTCACTGTATTGTGACAACTGAAGTAGCACAGGTGCATTACTGGCAGCCTGCTGAGCTCATGTTGTAAGTAGTATGCAGCTTGATTGGAGGTTGTTCATGCAAAGAAGTGAGCATGCATCATCTAGATAGTTATAGTGGAGCTATATTGGAATTTGTACACTGCTGAGGGAATGTGGATAGGACAGTCCACAAGATATGCAGACTTGCCTGCTACCTAACACCTGACTCTTACTTCCACTGGAAATTGCATGAAACAAAGATCCCTAACCCCAATGGAAGAACAAATGGGACAGCTGACTGCAGGAGGGAGGCATTAGGCCAGTCTTGTGGATGTTTTTATTAGGCAGTGTTTGCATTCACTACTGGTTACTGCTATTTATGAAGTGTGTTTATTGTACTCATATTTCAGCTGTTTCTGCTGTTCTCCTGTATTCTGGATGTTATGTTTTACTTCTTTTTAGACTGTAATTATATTGTACTCGGGTTTTAGCCTTTTCTGTTGTGCTCCTGTATGTATTATCCCCTATTCTATCAAGCAAATTCTTTTTCATTTCTTCTTTTGGCAAATGTTTGGTTATAACTGCTGTAAACACAGGGTCTGTATTTTGGGATTATCTTCTTAGAACTAGTTCTTTGTTTACTGCTCTGTTGCTTGTTTTTTGGGGAGATTCTGGTGACATTAGGTCAACTCAACTTCTCACAGGTCTTTAAACACATTCTATTCCCACCCCTTTTCACAATTTATTTTTATAGCACTGTCCCTCTTCCCACTGCTATTTATTTATCTTTCTTGACCAGGTTAGTCCCAGTAGACTAGTAGCCTCTTTTCAGGGAGACCTGAAGTGGCATTTATACTACTAGGGGAAATTTGGCCTGAGCATCAGAGATCTTCCTCTTCTGTTTGGAGCAGCTAGATGGTGCCAGAGGGCTCCTACAGCAACAGAGAAGAGGGTTAGGGGAAGCAGCAGCATGGAGGAGGGGTTGGAGGTGGAAAGTGACAATTTGGAGACAAATGTGTTCAGTATGGTGCTTCAGAAAGTAAGTAAAGATTCATGTGTGGTAGATATTAAAAATGAACAGCATTTAACTGTCTCCATGGAGAAGGAAGTAAGTGAGTCTGTTGAAGTGGTGCAGATAACAGAACTGGCATCAGGTGGGCTTGCATATGATGTTCTGTTAAAAACAATCAAACTGGATGATCCAGGTGACAGTTTGGCTGTTTCATGGGGTGAGATGGCAGATATCTTTTACAGAAATTCTGAGGATGGTAATGTAGAAAAACAACCTGGTGATGTGGCAGCAGAGACTGCAGCAGTTAAAGCTTATGCAACAGTGACAGAAAGTAAAAGAGGAAGGCAGCAACAAACTGAGAAGTTTTTGGTTTTGTGCCAGCAGATAATGCAGTAACTAAAACTTATGCAGTGGTGACAGCAGGCAAAAAAGAAAAGCAACAACAAACTGTAAGCAAAAATGTTTTTTAAAAAGAAGAGAAGGCTAACAGTGAGAATAAGAGCAAACAATGACACTGTAATAGACAGATATTATATATGTGATAATTTGGTAACTCTTCTGAGTTTTAAAGCTCAAGAAATTCAGTCCTTTATATATATTGGGAAAGAGACTTTTTGTGACTTAACATTTGAAACTGATGGGCTTATGATGAAATTTCAAGAACGCTGTAGCAAAAAGGTCATTTATCCATGGATCAATTATTTGTTTTCTGGTAGTAATTAAAATGTTGCTTTGCAAATTAGAACTGAATAACTGGGAAAAGATGATGTTAAAAACTGCATGCATGGTATGTGTGCAACTGTTAATAATACTGTGAAAGTTAGAGGTGAGAGAAACTAATGTAATGGGGGGTGAAGGTTAGAAGCTGTTTTGAAATCTGAAAAACAATGATGAAACACTTGATAAGTATTATTTTTGTGGCTGGTCGTAGCAGGACATTAAGATGTGCTGGCCAGCCTAAATCATGTTTATTTTGCAGGGACTTTTCTCATTTAATTAATGATTGTGACAAGGTACAATGTTATCAGTGTGTGAAGAAAAGACATACAGCAAGAAGGTGTGTGCCTGAGTGTAGGTTGTGTAAAAAAGGAACACTTTTGGATGGATTGTCAACAGCAAACAGTAAATAATGAAAAGAAAGGGAAAGAGAAGAAAACATACACCAGGAAGGACAAAGGTATGAAAGAGAGGATGAACTAGGTGAAGGAAAAACAATATAAGAAGAAAAATTATGGATGGGAAAAATGGGCAGAGTACATGCTGGAACAAAGGTCTGGAGAAGGTATTGATACTAATTTTTTTGATGTTCTAGCCAGCGAACACTCTCATTCTAAGGATCAAGGATTATTTGTACATAGACCCAGGAAAAAATTTCAGCTGAGGAAAGAGTAAAAATAAGAAAATTTAAATTTAAAAGTATTTCCCCTACGCTTAAAAAGTAAAAAAAGCAACAACTTTAGAGTACTTTCAGTAAATGTGAACAGTATTATTAACACTGTAAGAAGGATAGAAATACTGGAATGGTCTGCTAAATGTGATGCAGATATTATTCTGTTAGAGGATGTAAGATTCCTGACAAGTGAACAAGGACGCAAACTGAAAATGTGTGGGGTGGAAATATAATATGGAACCTAGGAAGTGAATGTTGTTCTAGAGTGGCTGTGTTGTATAAAAATAACAGTGAAAATGGTATATGTAACATTGGTAAGGATGTGAAGGTTAGCTGTTTTGGATGTGAGGTGGAGATAACATATTTATAGAATTATAGCACATCATATGCATATGTAACTAGCAAATATAAAAATATTGGACTATGTGATGGTTAACATAAAAAATATAATTGCTGGGGATTTAACTGTAATTTAAGAGGAAAATGTAAAAAAAAAGGAAAGATGTAAAAAATACAGGAAGTGATAAAATGTGGCAAAGTCAATGGAATTATAGAAGGGAGCACTTGGATCAGAAATTGATTATTTTGTAGTATCAGAAGTTTTGGATAGCAGCTGGTAATACAGTTGTGATGGATTTTTTCAGACCATTTAGCAACATGGATGGAGGTCATGGAAGAAAAGGAGTTTATTAAAATAGGTAAGGGAACAAAAAATATAAATGAGAGATTATGGGATGAAATTGGAGAGTGGGAAGTATTACAGTTATGGAAGGATCATATAACCATGAAAGATTCTATAAAAACTGGTCTGAATAATGGATTGAAATTAAAAAGAAGTACAAAAAGTATTTTTTAATGGCAGAATTATGTAAAAAAGGAAGAGAACGTGAAGTACTGGAAAATGTATAGAAATATATTAGAGAATTTATAGAATAATACAAGAGAGTGTTATAATATGGAAAAAGAAATATATAAAATAAATCAAGAAAAAAAATTAAGACAGAACTGTTTACGCAGAAATATTGTTTAGAAGGGAGGAGGTATTTGCATATTTCTTCTTCTTCCTCTTTTGGCTGCTCCCGTTAGGGGTCGCCACAGCAGATCAACTGTTTCCATTTCTTCCTGTCCTCTGCATCTTGCTCTGTCACACCAACCACCTGCATGTCCTCTCTCACCACATCCATAAACCTTATCTTAGGCCTCCCTCTTTTCCTGTTACCTGGCAGCTTCATCCTTAGCATCTTTTTCCCAATATACTCTGCATCCCTCCAAACCAACATAATCTTGCCTCTCTGTCTTTGTCTCCAAACCTTCCAACCTGGGCTGACCCTCTAATATACTTATTCCTAATCCTGTCCATCCTCATCACACCCAGTGTAAATCTTAACATCTTCAACTCTGCCACGTCAAGCTCTGACTCCTGCCTTTTTGTCAATGCCACTGTCTCCAACCCATATAACATAGCTGGTTTCACTACCCTCTTGTAGACCTTCCCTTTCACTCTTACTGGTACTCGTCTGTCACAAATCACTCCTGACACTCTTCTCCACCCACTCCATCCTGCCTGTACTCTCCTCTTCACCTCTCATCCACACTCACCATTACTCTGAACTGTTGATCCCAAGTACTTAAACTCATCCACCTTCACCAACTCTTCTCCCTGCATCCTCACCATTCCTCTATCCTCCCTCTCATTCACACACATATATTCTGTCTTAGTCCTGCTGACCTTCATTCCTCTGCTCTCTAGAGCATGTCTCCACCTCTCCAGGGTTTCCTCCACCTGTTCCCTACTCTCACTACAGATCACAATGTCATCTGTAAACATCATAGTCCACGGGGACTCCTGTCTGATCTCGTCTGTCAACCTGTCCATCACCATTGCAAATAAGAAAGGGCTCTGAGCTGATCCTTGATGTAATCCCACCTCCACCTTAAACGCATCCGTCACTCCCACCACAGACCTCACCGCTGTCACACTACCCTCATACATATCCTGTACCACTCTTACATACTTCTCTGACACTCCCTACTGCCTCATACAATACCACAACTACTCTCTAGGCACCCTGTCATATGCTTTCTCTAAATCCACAAAGACACAATGCAACTCCGTCTGACCTTCTCTGTACTTCTCCATCAACACTCTCAGAGCAAACATCACATCTGTAGTGCTCTTTCCTGGCATGAAACCATACTGTTGGTCACTAATCCTCACCTCCCTTCTTAACCTAGCTTCCACTACTCTTTCCCATAACTTCATGTGTGACTGATCAGTTTAATCCCTGTGTAGTTACTACAGCTCTGCACATCACCCTTATTCTTAAAATCGGTACCAAAACACTTTTTTCTCCATTCCTCAGGCATCCTTTCACTTTCCAAGATTTCATTAAACAATCTAGTTAAAAACTCCACTGCCATTTCACCTAAACACCTCCATGCTTCCACAGGTATGTCATCTGGACCAACAGCCTTTCCATTCTTCATCCTCTTCATAGCTATCCTTACTTCCTCCTTGCTAAACCACTGCACTTCATGATTCACTATCCGCACATCATCCAACCTTCTCTCCCTCTCATTCTCTTCATTCATCAACCCCTCAAAGTACTCTTTCCATCTGCTCAACACACTCTCCTCACTTGTGAGTATGTTTCCCTCATTATCCTTTATCACCCTTACCTGCTGGACATCTTTACTAGCTCGGTCCCTCTGTCTAGCCAATTGGTACAGGTCCTTTTCTCCCTCCTTAGTGTCTAACCTTTTATACAACTCTTCATACGCCTTATCCTTAGCCTTCACCACCTCTCTCTTTGCTATGCACCTCATCTCCTTATACTCTTGTCTACTTTCTTCATCTCTTTGACAATCTCACTTCTTCTTCGCCAACCTCTTTCTCTGTATACTCTCCTGTACTTCTTCATTCCACAACCAGGTCTCCTTGTCCTCCTTCCTCTTTCCAGATGTCACACCAAGCACCTTTCTAGCCATCTCTCTTACTAGCTCTGCTGTAGTTACCCAGCTATTCGTTAACTCTTCACTGCCACCCAGTGCCTGTCTTAACTCTTCCCTGAACATCACCTCACAATTACCCTTTTTCAGTTTCTACCATTTGATCCTTGGTGCTGCCCTCAAACTCATCCTCCTCTTCTTGATCACCAATGTCATCCTACAAACCACCATCCTATGCTGCCTAACTACACTTTCCCCTGCCACCACTTTACAGTCTCCAATCTCTTTCAGAATGGCCCTTCTACATAAGATATAATCCACCTGTGTGCATCTTTTTCCACTCTTGTATGTCACACTATGCTCCTCCCTCTTGTTAAAATACGTATTCATCACAGCCATGTCCATCCTTTTCGCAAAATCCACTACCATCTGACCTTGTGCATTCCTTTGCTTAACACTATACCTACCCATCACTTCCTCATCCACTCTGTTCCCTTCACCAACATGCCCATTGAAATCTGCTCCAATCATCAGTCTCTCACCCTTGGGTACAGTCTTCACCACTTAATCCATATTTGCATATTTCTAAAATAGTAAAAGAGGATATTAGTATAATGAGAAAAATTAAAAATGTAAATGAAGAGGTAAAAAGAACACAATAGCAAATTGTGAATATTGTAGTACAGTGCGTGGAAAATATGTATAAGAGTAAAAAGAAGGAAAATAAGAGAGATTGGAAATTAAAAATAAAATCCAGCATGAGGTAAGGAAGAATTTGAAAAATAAATTATTATTAGTGAATTGGATGATGTACTTAGGAAAGTAACTGCTGATTCCATTATAAGGCCCAGATGGTATAGGGTATGGAATGTGAAAGAAATTAGTGGATTGGCAATGAGAGCATTTTGTAAATATTTATTTTTATTTATTTAATATTTGTTTATACCGGGAAAGTCTGACTTGGAATGAAGCTAATTTTCAACAGAGGCCTGGGGAGAAACTTTCCAGATGAATGTCTTTGTGACGTAGGAGGAAACCGAACCACCCAGAGGAAACCCACATGAATGCAGGGAGGACTTACAGACTCCGCAAAGAATGCACTCCAGCTGAGAATCGAACCAGAGAACCTCTTGCTGTGAGATGACAATGCTACTGCTGCACCACTGCACCATCCTATGAATGATGTAGTGAATGAATGGTTGAAGAAAGGATTTTTCTGATGAAGCAGCTTGGATTGCTGCGAAAGAACTCACAATTAAACTAAGTTTATGCCATTTTTCTGTGCCATGGTTTGGTCCTTCATTTGTTTTTACTGAAGGAAGGATTTGTTATGAAGAATTATGTAGTGAGATATTAAAATGTATAAGAAAGAAAGATGAGAAGAATGAAATAAAAAAATTGGAGACCCATCATTGTAAATAACACAGATTATAACATTTTATCAGAATAATACAAAGGAGGATGGAAGGAAGGATGAGGAATATTATGGAAGAAAGTATATATGGTATAAAGGGAAGGGATGTCAAAAATTGTTACTAGTTGTGGGAGAAATTGTGGATGGTATTATAAGTAAAAGGGAGGATGTGAAACTTACAGTAGGTGATATTAGCAAGGCATTTGATAAAGTAGGACATGATGCTTTGTGGGATGTTATGGAGAAGTGTGGAATGGGTAACAGAATAAGGAGAGTATGTTTGTCAGCATATCAAAATAATAGCATGAGAGTGTTACTGAATGGGTGGCTGAGTAAAGAAATATGCATAAAGTAGTTTATAAGACAAGGATTTCCTGTGAGTGGAATATTGTTTGCCCTGGTAATGAATGTGATAGTGAGTGAAATAGCTTATAAAATGAAAGATACTAGATATGTGATGCAAAAGGAAGTGGGAATTCTAGTAGTTCTGACATATGCAGATGACATAGTTGTAGTTGCTAGGAACAAAATATGGATGAGGGCAGTGTTCGCTTGTCTGAATGGATGTTTAAAAGAAATTGGAATGACCTTGAATAAAGATAAAAGTAAGGGTTTGAGTGAGGTGGTAACAATTATGGATGTGTATTTCTCAATGAATGAGGTATCTTTGGTAGGGAGAAAATTTGGGAAAACTGTTGTAGTTATGATGTAATGGGAGGGTTTGATAAAAGAAATGAAAGAAATATGTCTTCTGTTTAGGACGTATAGATTAGCATTCAGGAAAAATATTTCTCTGGTAAATTCTTTATTAATGGCAAAATTAGCATATATGTCAAATGTTTATGTGATCTCCCAAAAATATAAAAAGGGAATTGTGCAACTGACGTTTTCTTTCATATGGGGTTCAAGATTAAACCCAGTAAAAAGAAATGTGTTGTTTATGAGTGAAGATGAAGGAGGTAAATCCAGTTATGTATTCTCATCCTTTAAGTTTGTATAGAGTATTAAAGTGGGTAAAGGAAGAGAATAAGAAATTATTAGTGAGAATTTTTAAATGTAAGTACAAAAAGTTCTGGGAGATGATGAAAATAAGAAAAAGAAAAAAAAAGAATATGTAAAGGAAGAAATTAAAATTTATCAAGAAAAATACTAACAAGGAAAATAAGAAAAAAATGATGATATATAGAAAGATAGAAGGATGGGTATAATCATGTGATGAAACAATATTATTATGTAAATCCATGGGACATTTTACCAGAAGAAGTGATTAAAATTATTAAAGTCAGAAAAAGGTGTTGCACCAAGACAACAGAGTGTCAGGATATCCTATGAAGACTGATAATAAATAAGTTACCAGTAAAGGTGAATACCATATAAAAAGAAAGTTGAAAGAGTGTATTCATTTTGTGGGGAGGAAGAGACAACAGTGCAGTTTTTTTTTAATTTGAAAGAGTGATGAAATTCTTAAAACACTGTGAAGAAAACTTTTTTTTCAGAATATTAGTGGTATACATACCTCTCAACCTGGAAACATCAAGAATCTGGATAAGGTCCATGAAAAATAGGTACAAATCTGTACGTTGATTAACGTAAAATTTGCATACATAATTACACAACCCCACCCATTCCAATGGAATTGTTGGATGCCAACTTTCAAATGCAAACCAAAGTATAGAACCAAATTAATAGCAACAGAGTCCACCTGCAGCCATTCCAATGTCCCATTACCTGGCTATTTCACCCCATTTACCATAAACACTAATGTGTGCATACTGCTTTACTTCTACAATGATTATTTGGATTTTATTTTTTTTTACATTTTATAGCACAATGCACAAACACTAATAGATATCTGCCAGACAAAGCAATAATGTCTCACAAGGAAAATAGACTTGGCATTAAAACTTCTCTGCCCTTAAAACTCACATTCATTGAAACAGCATTGAAACCCACACCACATCCAAAGAAAATGCATCTGGCCAGTGGTGGATAAAGATTACCTTTGGGCTGTTTTCAAATCAGACACACAAAACAAGAAACATACATGCGTTCTTTGATATACCTTCCTGACTTTATTAAATTATATTCCTTGTATAACACAGCACACTTGTTAGACTTAAGTTAGAGCACATTTTAAATTTATTGTGTAAACATTTTTCCAGTAGGCAATAAAACAAAAATGCATGAACCAATAATGACAAAACTGCCCTATTCAGAACATTTCCATTATAAAAGTTTACTTCCACACACAATAGCATTTCAAATTTATTGTTTGAACATTTTTTCCAGTAGGCAATGAAGCAAAATGCATGCACCAATAATGACAAAACTGCCCTATTCAGAACATTTCTATGATAACAGTCTACTTCCACACACAACTGCATCTTAAATTTATTGTTTGAGCATTTTTCCAGTAGGCAATGAAGCAAAATGCATGCACCAAGAATCTTGTCATAACTCAGTTTGCTGTATAGTCTAGATACAGTTTATCAAACATCTTTGGGTAATATATAACTTTAAATTCCAAACACATATCCTCTCTAATTTTTAAGACACAATATACAAAAGTATTAATCATGTTCTGTGAGCATAGTTTATGTTTCTTTAAGAATTTCTAAACTCCATAGAGTAGAGGTAATTAAAGTGTTCAGATGTTTTATGCTACAAAACTATAAAACTGCTCTCATCAAAGATGTATATGAGGGTGTGATGCCTTCCCAAAAGCTGCTGGTTATTCCTTTCAGTATTTGTAGGTCTTCAGAGTAAGAGGTCTAGCTTGTAGCAACACAATAATCAAATAATTTGTTTCATTATCTACTTTTAATGTCTCTCCACAATTTTATAATGAAAATATATGTTTTTCCCTTGAAATTGATAATAATGCAATTAGTGACAGTGAAAGGGAGACCACTGTTATCACACCAAGCACTAATTTCATTTATAGTGTCTTGAAGTGTTTTTGCATATTTAATAAAGAGCATGTTATTGCCCATTGTAAATATTTTGGCATATTTTGCTAGCCATATTCAATAGACCAAAGGAAACAGTTCCAAAACTTATCCCGAGTGACTCCGCTAAATGCCCCAATAAACTTAGAGAGGTAACTTGTTGCTGTTAATTTTGAGTTCTTCCCTTTAAAAATGTATCTACTGAAATCGATAAGTGTAAATAATGAGCTAAAGGGGTTTATCTTAAATGCCTTCATCAGAGTTCATGTGAAATGTTTTTGCAAACTCTAAATATGTAACATGCATTGCAGATCCCTGATGAAGTTTTTTTCCCTGGCTTCTTTGAAAATGGAGTATCAAGACTTTCCCAATTAACCAGTATGTCACAAACAAACATGAAACAAAATGTGTGTGCACTCCTACTTCTGTCTGTATACACACACACACACACACACACACACACACACACACACACACACACACACACACCAGTAAATTCTGCGTACCTTCTTTCGGCTATAGACCTGTAGCTCTGCAGTTAAATGGTACCTTGTTCTGTTGGCTATAGACCAGTGTTCTCAACAGGCAGCTCTGCACTTAAATGGCTAATCATCCTTGGCTTTCAGCTCCCGAATGGCAGTCCATTCATATTGTAGCAGCTTAGATCTGTGTTCGGCAGTCTATTCAAACAAATGCGCGGCAGGTCCTAGTGCATTTGTATCCATTCAAACAGATGCGCGGCAATTCAATTAGGCTTAAAAAGTAAATAGACGCATGGCATATTGATGGACAGTCCATTCAAACAGACACAGACATGTTGACGGAGCTGATGTCATTATGCACGTGATGACGTCAGCTCAGAAAGTGCGAAAATCAAAAAATTGATTGCAAAAATCGGAAATAATGGGGTGCCACTCGGGAATCGTGGCACCCCATTATTGGGACACCAAAACTCGGTAAAAACCGAGTAATTCGGGATGGTTGAGAGGTCTGGTGGTATAAACAATATAGATATGAATAGAAATGTATAAGAACAAGAAAGAAGAATGTGAGAAGGGTAAATAAGAATTTATTTTATGTATTATGGGTTATTTGGAATGAAAGACTGAATGAAATTTTGTTTAATGGGAAATGGATTTTGGCAGATATAGTGTGAAAAATCCGATTATTAATGTGGAAGAAGTAGTGGGAGTCAGTTGCAGAAGAATAATAATAAGGAAAGGGATAAATGGTAGAAAAAATAGAAATGTATATATATATATATATATATATATATATATATATGTGTGTGTGTGTGTATATATATATATATATATATATATATATATATATATATGCCTGTGAATATGTACATTTTGTAAATATGTAAATAATGTTTTTTATGTTGTGTTAAATAAAAGTCACCTACTCTTTATGGTAGGTACCTTGGGATCTTTAACATCCATCTAAGCTACGACTAACTCAAGCAGATGTGACCTCATTTTTTCTTATCTGAAGGAAGACACACTCAGGAATGCACCAAACCCACTCCCCCACCCCTATGCTTCACTGCAGTATCAGCGATCCATCTACCTGGTGTAGAAATAGAACCCACAGCCTTCTGTACTAAAGACAAGTATGCCGATTGCACCACTGACATTGTCACCAATCTGCCAATTAATAAAACCTTTTCATTTTAGCATTCAAATACAGCAATTTTACTAGGCCCATATAAATAATTAATGGAGGCAACTTGTGCATATTTTTACTTTGCCCCATAATATCCTAGATTTTAATACTTCAAACTTGTCTATTAGATTGATAGATGCTTGTAAAGTGCTCCCCATATCACTTGTAACTATTTTAGCTGTGAAGTCAGCTATTCTAACATTCTAGCAATATTGATAAGTTAAATTTGAAATGATGGCTGCTAACCTGTCTGACATCCTCTAGTTGGCTGCTACCAACTAAGAAGCAAATAAAAGCTTCCTCAACAAACTTTATTTTCTCTTCATGTCAGCTGTTGATTAATGAGGAAAGCTAATGAACTTAACATATTTCCTTCCTACCTTCCAGCAAGAATGCATACATAGTAACTATGAAGCTGTTGAATAATATAGTACTTATTGATCTATTCTAAACCTCAAATGATTTATCATTACTTATTTAGATCCAGTTATTCTATTTTCTGGTCATTTCTGTG
The DNA here is from genome assembly GCF_019279795.1 of Protopterus annectens. Classification (NCBI taxonomy): domain Eukaryota; kingdom Metazoa; phylum Chordata; order Ceratodontiformes; family Protopteridae; genus Protopterus; species Protopterus annectens. Next base: position 574,647,673 of record NC_056732.1, read on the forward strand.
TAAATCCAGGGGCAACCAATATTGCTGCTTTAAACAACACATCCTCCAAAAACCTCTGTCCAGGATGTAGGAATATCTGTAGCGTCAATATTAAATGGCCACAACTTGAATCATGGCTTAACCTGCATGAAACTGAATGACCCAAAAATAATGTGCATAACCGAATCATGGCTAAAACCAGTTATTGTGACTCCTTTTATCTCACAATATCATTTCATGTTTTCAGATAATGAACGAGGAACTAGAAAAAGAGGCAGCTTTCTAACACTTTCAAACAAAACTACAGAGTTTTTTCCGGTATTAATAATAAAAAGTGATGATACCTATTACAGTGCTCCTAACTGGATTCAATACCTTTCAGCAGCTCTGTATTTGGGTGAACATTCCAAATTTAACATAAATTTTAATGTTTACTCCACTGCTCTGTTATGTCTTTTGACAGCTGTCATTTATGCTCTTTCATTGGCAAAGTTTTAGAGACAGTGAAACAGAGGAACTCATCAAAGTCAAACCAGACTCAGTAAACTCAGTATAGGTTTCTAGTTACATTATGATATTGGTCTGTTGAATGGAAATTGAGACAGTAGGAAATGGGAGAACATAGCAAGAAGAGATACACACATAAGGGAAGCATAAATGAAAAGTAGGTGGAACAAGACAGGACACTTTTATGGGCACATTTACCACTCTTTACACATATGGAAAGAGAAGGGATGATGGAAAGGAGGGAAACCAAAGCAGGAAAAGTGATGAAGGACAGGCAGCAAGGGCACACAAAGAGACACAAAACAGTTCAGGCAAACAGGGGTGGGTATGCCCCCACAGTAAGAGAGGTAGACATAGGCTGGACAACTGATGAACAATGCACAAGGAGTTGATTGTGACAATAGGATGGGGTTATATCAGGCTGGGAATGGGCTGGGGTATGGACAAAGTGCTAGCTGCTGGCCAGCCCAGAGGGAAGCCAAACAGACTCGTTGGATATCCAAAATGGGTCAGGGTGGCTAGTGGCAGGGACCAAATCATTCCCTGGTGGCTTAATGACAGGGATACAGCAGATGAGCTCACCTTCTATGCACTCCAAGAAGGCCATGGAAGCAACTACCCAGTGGGCCATTGCCCTCTCACCCCACTCCTTCACTATCTGCTGCACTAGTAGCTGGACCATAGTGGGGTAACTAATACAGGCTTCCTACCTAGGAGACGTAAGACCCTCCCTGCCCTGTCACTCATCACATTTTCAACCACAGACAGGGCAGCAGTAAATGGAGGCTGACATGCCTGTGGTGCACTTGCATCAATATGACATGCAGGAGGGAGATACAATGCAAAAAGGTGACATCAGTGAAGTTGTCCAAAAAGTAATGCAATGAATACAGTGCAAATCAGCATGCAATGTACAAGCTAACTTTCGTATGTCCAAAATTTCCACCATCAACTGACTTGCATTATATTCATTGTATCATTTGTAAGACAACTTCACTTATGTCACCCTTTCCTATTTTGTTTCCCTTAGCCATCCGATGGGTTCCAACACAACTGAATGCTGCTCTACCCACTATGAAAAACAAAAGGGACAGAGCAGTCTTCACATAGAGGTGTAGGTGAGGTAAAGACAACAATGCAAAACTACATTCCCACATGCATGTGCAAGACAGCAAAAGCCTAAAAGTATTCCTACAGCCTCACAACAAGGCAATGTTAGAAGCACATAGCAGCAGAGAGGTTAGTCACTGGAGAGCTGGCCCTTCCTAGTTCAAGCTGAGCTACTGAAGAGGATTTCCTAGTGTTGTTGCATAAAGATGATTAAGGCACAGGTATCATACTTGGGAGGGTGGACACAGGTTTTGGAAGTGGTTTACCCTCTAATTTCTTACAGGGAGATGCACCAAGTTAGTAACCATACTAAATGCATACACTGCATCTGTGCACATAGCGGGTATAGGCAGGCCAAATATCTAACTGCAGATGTTTCTAGCAGGGATGCCGTGTGCCCACACACACACACACACACACACACACACACACACACACACACACACACACACACACACACACACACACACTGTAGCACTGTTTTCATGCCCATTACTGGGCCTCACATATGACTTGGATATTCAGATTCACTCTTTTCTGTCTTATATTCTCATGTCTTGCAGGCTCACAGACCACACCACTATAGTGGTGACACTTCTGCAGGTTGTGTCAGGACAACAAGCTAATACCAGCACCTTTGCAGGGTCTGATGATGATGCCTTGACATGGACTGAGTCACAGTCAGAGGATACACAAACACTGGCTGTCTGTCTCCTAGGTGGTTCCCCATTTATTGTTCAGGGAGAAGACATGCTATCATATAAACCATACAGGCTGTACAGTCTGAGAGATCCCAATCTCCATCAGGGGGGTCCCCACAACTGAGAACAGCAGCACCACTCCAACTATGGTTGTGGCAGCAGCAGAAGAGTACACTACATCCATTGTTGGTATACCTACCATATCAACTGATCAGGGGTTCCCGGTGTGGCCACATGTCACAGCTGTCCTCTAATATGCAGACAGTGCTAGGGTTGAATCAGCAAATGTCTGCTGTTACAGATGTTGACATTGAAATAATTAGTGTGGTGCATGGTTTCCATTTGGATGTTATCTATTGCTTTCAAAGCCTTGCAGAGGCAGCAGAGTGTAGGGCCAATGCCATCATAGGTATCATGAAAGGTATGGTGAAATGTATCATTGACAAATGTACTGCCATGCAGAGGATGACAAGAGGAACCATTAATACCCTGTTCAGCAATGTTGTACATAGTCAGCAGAGGGGTGTCTACATGCATGAGGTGGTCACATAGCAAGGCCATCAGAGGGTATGCAGTCTCCTCCTACAAGACTATAAGTGTCTCACACCACCTGTCCATGTCATAGACAAAGTATATCTGCCAACTACAGGGGCACGATACCATCCCAGTGGACACCATATAGGTCCTATTCTCACAGTAGCACAAAATCCTTGTTACAGAAAGACTCCTGCCACATTATGCCACTGCAATGGCCCTAATTCATACTTATGCAGTGGCACCCCCGACAATGCTACTGTGCAGGTGATAATGAATGTGACCTATTCCACCCTCACATGTACTGCCAGTATACCCTTTAGTTAACACTGCATGCATCACATGCAGTGTTAACTAAAGGGTAACACTGCATGCATCACATTTTTTTCTGTGTGGTACCGCACTGTCACTGTGTGATCATGACTGGCCAACAGAGCTGAGCTAGATGTTGCCACATCACCTGTGCTGTCATATAATGTGCCCGTTGCTGTTTGGAGAGATGTGATGCAGCTGCTGTTCACTGTCTGTCTCTCTCAGCCTCGCTGTCGCTGCCAGATGATGTTTGTGTATTGGGGATGACAGGGATAATTGTAGTGGTTCTGGAGGTTACCAGGACAAAAAGCTGACATGCATGCTTCCTTGTAATCATATTAAGCATTCTACAAACATCTTACAGACTATGGCACAGGCATGCTGCATTGTCCCCTGAGATATATCCAGACAGTAGTAGAATTGAGCCTTTAGTAGGCCAAGCACATGCTCTGCTATGTTTTGGATTTTTGCAGTACAGTCATGGTATATGGATTCCATACAGGTGTCAGTGATTAACCTACATTACATGAAACACAGTGGAGGCATATGGGGGGATAAGTATGCAATGTCTTCAGGCCTATATGTGTCTGATTACCACAGTTTCTGCATTTACCAACTAACTGGCTGTGGACTTTCACTACGCAGAAAGCAGTGACAGAGATTACTTGCATTCCAGATGTGGAAAAATGGACACTGCCAGAGTGCTGTGCAAACACATTGGTTATCAACCTCTGTGCATTGCACACACTGCCTGCCAGTTAACAAATGATAGTCCCGCTTGTTGACATTATTCAGCCTGCAGATACTAGGTGGGGCCTTTATGGGTTCATAGGTTCTTAGCTAAGTAGTAGGCTAACTGCACTTGAGGGACATTTTAAGCCTAGACAATTTCCCTTTTGGTGCTTGAATTAACCTATTCCATTTGGTGTTGGACTGGCCTTATCCATCCACTGTCAAAAAATTTATATTACCCCTAATGAGAATATCTGGGATCATACCATATATAATTTAAGTTGACCCTAACATTTAGGATATGCCTTTGTCCATTAATAGTACAGGAGGCACCCCTGGACTAAATTTTCTGTTTCTCATCCATAGATCCAAGCTGCATTTCTATATGGACAGGAACGAGCTTTGTCTTACATGGATGGGGAGTCTATTCCAGAGCAGCTGTATTCTTTGTGAGATATACCTGTCCCTTCAAGCTGTTCTAGTGATTCATAGGTTATAGGTTCATAAGTGTGTACTAGGCTAATGATCACTAGGGCCATTTAATCCTAGCCATGCACCCCAAATCTCTGACAAGTTTTGCTACCATTGATAAATTTACACAGGGGCTTGGGAGATGAAACATTAGCAAGCAGGGCCTGGGAGATGAACCAGTTAAAGATTGTCTATGTCAACTAGAGACAAAAAATGAGGGGTGAAATTCCTGTTCCCCATACAATTGTCCAAGTTACACATTAATTGGGTTAGGGAGAAACTCTGCTTCACATGACTATGGAGTCTGTTCCAGAGCAGGGGTAGTCTCTGGGATACATACCTGTCTTTCCAGCAGGTCCTAGTTATATTACAGACAAGTTTTAAGTCTTTAGAACTGGTAATTTTGGTGCTGTTAGTTTTGTGGATATGCAGGTCCATCAGATTGGGGTCTGACAGTGCCTTTATATGGCAAGCATAGATCTTCCCGCAATAGCCCAATAGCCTGTAGGAGACAGAATACATGGAATGGGCTTTGAGGTGGTCTGCAAAAGACATGTGACTTACACCTTCTATTCTTTTAGTGAAGAACCTCTGTGGAGGTTCTGTTTGTTGGATGTGCCTTGTTAGGTACACACCAAAGAGAGTACTGTAGTCAGTGACAGGTCTGATGAATACTGAATGCAGTGGAACAATGACCTCCTTTGACCTAGATGCCATACCTTTGTTTATAAGCTGCACAACATAGAATGATTTCTTCAGTACTGCAGGCACATGATGGCTAAAGGCTAGATCACTGCCTATGTATGTCCCCAAGTACTGGATCGACTATTAGGGGTATGTTGTCAATATGATAGTTACCAGGGGTGGATGGCTTCCCGTAAGATACTACTATGCATTTCTTGGCATTTAGTTTTAGTCCATGGTTCTGAGACAAGTTATTTGTCTTTGTCAGCCCTTCTTGGAGAACATTACAGTTGGTGAGGGATTCTATGACTACTCCAAATTTGTAATTACCTGCAAATTTGGTTAGCCAGAGGCCCTTGATATTGGCCTTGACTTCAGAGAAGTAAATGCCAAAAAGGGAGTGGTACCGGGACTGATACCTAAGAGATTCTGCTTGCGACTGGCCTCTTTGTAGAGGTGAACTGCCCAGTTCTAACTTTCTGTGTGCTGTCTGTGAGCCATCTGGCTATCCATCAGGTGACATAATGACTTATACCTAACCTCTTGAGTTTGTCAACAATGCCCTGAGTGAAGTATTATGTCAAATGTCTTGGTCAGGTCAAGGTAGGCAGTGTGAACCATTTTGCCCTCACCCACTGCTTTTGTAACTTCTCAAAGAATTCCACCAGGTTGACTAGGCCTGACCTGCCCTCAACAAATCCAAATTGCATTGAGTCCAGTGTCTGGTGGTTTCCTATGTCATTATTGATAATTTCCATAATAACTTTTCCATGGCTTTGCATATGAGACTAGTGAGACTTATGGCTCTGTAGATTCCAGGGTCTGTAGATGGCCCACCTTGTGCGGATGGATGTCTGTTGCTGTTCAATATTCATTATGCACAAAACCTGTTTGGAGGCTACAGTTAAATAGCAATTCCAGAGGACCTGAAAGGTCATGTTTCATGCTATTAAGAAGGCATTTTTTGACCTTAGAAAGAGCATTGAGGATCTATTCTCTAGTGATAGCAGGGGGAGTTATATTTGATGGTATTTCCTCAGGGGAGGTTGAGGGGGAGAGAGGGGTAAAGTTAGAGATTAATTTTTCTGCCAGTAGGTTTTCTATATCTTCTGGCTCAGTATAGTTGGCTCCATTAACAATGAGGTCTGCACACAACTGTGTATTGCCGTTGAGTTTGCTGGCGCATATAGCTAAAGAATGCCATGTGGTTGTCCTTGGCCTGGGAGGTCAAATTTACCCCACATTTGGCTTTGGTAGACTTTAATTTTTGCTCTGATTTGTTTGCTTAGTTTGATCAGAGTGCTTTTATCCAGCTGGGTGCTACACCTTCTAATTTTTGCCATGATTTTCTTATTTCTGTTATACAGCCTATTGATGATGTGATTCTACCAGGGTGGCTTATTTTTTGAGTTAGTTCTGTCCTTATTCCTGGTGGGTACAGCTGCCTCTATGCAGTTATTAACATACTTCTATAGGGTCTCTGTGAACAGTTCTGCATAGGCAGATGGGTTCTCAGGATTTATGGAGGCCTGAAATTTTGCCAGGTTATCACTTAATAGTAGGAAGTTAGTCTTAGAGTACATCCTGAACATTCCAGGGTTACCTTGGGTTCCAGTTTTTTTTTTATTTTAAGGACAATGGTTTTGTGGTCTGACCTCATCAGAGAAGACATTACACTAGGGAATATGTAGCACTCTCCCATATTAGTGAGGACCAGATCCAGTATGTTTCACCTCTTGATAGCGTATTGACAAAAGATGCTGCAGAAGTGGTCTAGACCCTAAACCAAGTGTTTCTAATGCCATTTTACTTTCTTATGTGCATGCAGCAGGTCCATCAGTACTGGATTGCAGGATGCATGCCATGTGTGCCACACAGGTCATCTCTTAGCAATCTGTAAGATACAGAATATAGTGAAAGGACTTTGAATCGGTCCATTTAGGACACATTGTTTAAGCCTTGTATCCTATTAGTAAGATATTTCTGTGGGCATTCCAGTTGTTGCATGTGTTCGGACAGATACATGCCAAAGGGGGCATTATACTCAATGAAAGGCCTAATGAAGGCTGAGTATAGGGGGACAATAACAACTCTACATCTAGACACAATCCCTTTGTTTATAAGCTATACAATATAGAAGGGCTTTCTTAGGACAATGGATACATGCTGATTGAAAGGTCACTGTCCACATAAGTTCTCAAAATCCCAAAACGTCTGGGTCACATGTGTGAAATCTATTGCATCCAGTATTTAAGGGTTGTAGGTGGGTAACATTACAGAAACCACAAACAGTGGTGGCTTTTTCCCTTTTTGTGGTGAGAAAATAGATATTCTGTTCCATATGTGGAAGTAATATATTGAGAAATGTACTGATCATTGTGCAGGTTGATGCTTGTGATACAACCAGTGTGTTCCCTGTTTATATTTGGAAGGTCTCTTTATCTAGTATAGTAAGTGCTACACAAATCTTAGTATATATCCATGTAGGAAGTTCAGACATTCCTCCCAATCCTGCTATGGACAATACATATCAGACAATGCCTGTGTCTACTCAAAAATAATCTGGCAACTGCTGGTCAGTCAGGTGGTTGTTGGTGATATGTTGCTGGTACCATTTTTATTTGTACCATCTGACACTGCATCAAGCAACAAGGCGAAAGATAGCGGTAGTTGTAGACAATAACTGCTGCTGTTGCATGAATAAAGCTACTGCTCCTAGCATCTTAGGTTGTTGCAGCTCTGTAATTTCCACATACATTTTGCTGCTATAGTGACGCACCACTTGCTGTGCGTCTGCTGTATGCAAACATCTATTAATTATGACCTGCTTTTAGAAGCACTAATTTGCATCTCATTATGCATGCATTAGGCTGTGTTCTTTAATTTGTGTGTCATTATACTGTCATTTGCATACTCTTATTCCTACACTGTTTACCGCATTGCTCAGTAGTGCTAGCTGGACTATGAATTATAACATACTTGCCTGTGGCCACTTCCTACACAACAGCACAGTGCATATTATACAAGTTGAATATGAATGCCAGCCATAGTGTAATGTAATACCTGGTCATTTATTCAATACCTTGCATATGAAAGAGAGTAAACTGAAATCAAAAATGTATAAATTGCTTACTCAGATCATAATGTAAAATCTTTGAATCAAAAAGCACATACTTGTGAATACAAGAATAAAATGTACAAGATTCAGTTCTACATAATGAGAACAGAAGCGTCAATGCTTTTAAGTTGCTTAACTTACAAGAAACCTGATATGGTGAAAAGAATTCATTGCAAATTCACATTAAGAATCTAGTCAGAATGTGCAGTGTGATGATTTGCTTCAAAAGTACAAAGATACATTTACTGGTCTGGATTGTTTGCTAGGAGTTCATCATATTTAGACAGAACCTCCTGTGTTACCAGTAGTACATGCTCCAAGGAAAGTTCCAATAGCTTTAAGGAGTACATCTGAGAAGTAGTTGAACAAAATGCAGGACAATGACATGAGTAAGAAAACATTGATCCAGCAGAACTGGTGAACAGTATGCTTACTGATATGAAGTGAGAAAAATGTATTTCTATAGGTTTTCAAGATCTTAGTAATAAGAGAGAGCACTGTCCACTTCATAGAGTTAAGTTGTCTGTGCCATTCCAGTAATGAAGTATTTCTGTATTTGATGCTAATTAAAGATTTTGGAAAAATTAAGGTTAATGAGAAAAGTTTTAAGGTGACATCTCTTGCATTTCTTATGGGAGGATACAGATTGCAAAGACTCCCATTTGGAATTTTGTCAGAACTTGACACTTGGAGGTACTAATATAGTTTAATAATAGCAATGACCAACAACTAGGTGTCTTATATTGAAGATTTACCCACAGTCGGTGTGGTTTAATCGAGAGGGTGAAATCTGAATGATTAAACAAAGGCAACCATGGGTAAATCTCCACTATATCACACCCAGGAATTGGTTATACAATGACATTATTTAAGAACAAAATTACTTTTCATAAATAATTTCTTTTCTCTTTTCCTTGTATTTCTTCCCTGTCTCTTTCATATCACTGAACTGTCCGGATTTCAAACTTTATTTAAAAAAAAAAACAAAAAGAAGCAACAGAGATCTTCCTTTCCCAAGCACTGATGTACTGCATAAGCATGGGGATGTAAGTCCCATACGTATGCACAGTACATCAAGAAAGCAGCAGGATATGGCGCCATGGTGTTCTTCCGCTTTCTTTCTATATTCTGCAGCTTTCTTCATGAGCTGTGCATGCATACGGGACTTATATTCCCACACTTATATAGTACATCAGTGCTTTGGAAAGGAAGCAACAGAGAAAGAAAGATCAGAGAGACAGGATAGAAATACAACGAAAAGAGAAAAGAAAAGGAACCAGGGAAATTCATAGAGCATGGTGAGTGGAATTATGAGGGAGCTGCTAATGACAGATTTGGAGGTTTCATAAGTAGGGCCCTGGTAGGTATCAGTACAGCAAAGACGTATGGGAGCTAAAAGAGAACAAAAAATGTAAGAATACAAATGGGAAAATGATCTAAAAGAGTTACCACAAGAAAACAAAAACAAAAACTATTACGGTTTAGCTCCCTATCATAATTCCAAGACGCATAAGTGTAAGCCCCAGATTTACCAAAAAAGGTCCAAAATTACAGGAGAACAGCAAATGTCAGCCATCCCTGTTCTCCTTTAAAGTTGTTTAAAGTGCAAGCCCCCAACACCCAATCAACTTATATATTCCAACTCCAAGTTCACCATACCTCAGGGAAAAGAAAATAGACCAAGAAACAGGGATGTCAGATTTCCTATGCAGAAGTCTGCATTTTTTCTCATTCAGCCTTGCCTTTGCAGGACTTTTTGATTCTTTAGTGTGGCACCGACTGTCATAAGAGAAAAGGAATCTGGTACAGGGACTGGTAAAACAAAGAACAATGTCATGCAGGTTAACCTGGACCTTGGAAATAAGGTAGTGCAGTGTGTCAAAATGGAAAAAGAAGAAACTGAGAAAGGTTTGTAGCAGAAGTTAAGAAAGGAAAAATACCTTATTTAAGTATATAAGAGAATAAGGAAGAGAGAGAAACTGGTGAATTATCAAAAAGCCAAGAACAGAAGAAAATTCTGAACAAGTATTTTGCACTGGTGTTCACCAAACAAGCCAAAAGGAGAGTAACAATTCAAGAAGGCATGAAAGGGTTCATGGCATATAAACAGATTAGTAGCTAACAATGAAGGAGGTGGAAAGGGCACAATGACAGCAGGAGGAAGACAGCAGAGGTAATCTGGCAAAAGATCCTAAAAATGTAGTAATGGAGTTTTGCTAAAATCCATTAAGGAATGTCTCATCTGAAGAAACTAAAGCTCAAACCATTGTGGTGCTGTTTTACAAAGATGAAGCTAAGAGAAGCCCAAGAAACTGTAAAACAATAAGTCTGACATAGGTTCATAGGAGGTTACTAGGCTAGCAGCCCTAGAGCCTTTACAAGCTTAGTCATGTTAATTCCAAGTATCCCGATTTGCTCTTTTTGGGTAGTTTGCAGAATGAATTTATGAACAGAGCGGGTCTGTGATCAACACTGGCTAACCCTGTCCATGAGGGACATAGGTGCCACCCCAGGGGTGAATTAGTGGTCACCCATCCAATTATGCAGGTTGCATTTGAATAGGTTCAGAGGAGCTCTGTTTTACATGAATAGGAAGTCTATTCCAGAGAAGCGGCAGTCTCTGGGAGACATATCTGTCTCTCAGCATGTTCTGTTAATGTCACAAACTAGGCTGGTATTCCTAGAACGAGTGACTCTTGTGCCATTTGGCTTGCAGATGTGCAGCATTTCCATTAGGGCAGGGTTGGAGACTGCCCTGTAGGCCAGGCACAAGTCACCTCTCAGCAGCCTATAAGGTACAGAGTAAAGTGACAGGGCTTTCAGCATGTTCACAAAGGTCATGGTTTGGAGTCGCTGTATTTTCTTAGTGAGAAACCTCTGAGGTCTCTCCAGCTGCTGCACATATCTGGTGAAGTACATGAAAAAGAGTGCATTATATTGTATTAGTGGTCTGATGAGGATCGAGTACAGTGGAGTTAGAACATCCATTTACCTGGATGCTATGCCCTTACTTATGAAGTGCACTATGTAGAAGACTTTCCTTACCACTGTGGAAACTTGGTGGTCAAAGTTCAGATTGTTATGTCTTCCCAAGTCTCACACTACTGGGTTGGAACTCAGGGGGTGCTGTCAATGTTGTAATTTCTTGTGAATTCTGTTTTGCCAAAGGAAATAATAATGCATTTTTTGCATTTAGTTTTAGACTATGACTTTGGCACCAGTCATTTGTTTGTGCTAGCCCTTCTTGTTATATATTGACATCATTGGGGACTCAATGATTGCTCCTAGTTTCATCAGCAAACTTGGTAAGCCAAAGGCCATCCACTTTGGCAGTGAATAAACTGATGAAGGCAGTCATTCTGAACTCTGGGGGTGGGATTCATGAACATGTTTTCCAAAGAGTCACAGAGTATGGTTGAAAATGCAGGAGAACTGCATAATAATGTCCTGAGTGGTTCATAAATAAAGTATTGCATAAATAAATAAGTAAATAAACATAAATGATTATATATATATATATATATATATATATATATATATATATATATATATATATATATATATATATATATATATATATATATATATATATATTGGGATAATACCTTGTATGCAGTCTTCTTGCCCCACTATGAGCCAAAGTATTCCATACATAGAGTGCACATGTAGATGTCCCCCATACATAGAGTACACATGTAAATATCCCCATCCCCACAACTGTACGTGATTCACAGACACTACACCATTTGCATATGTACAGGTCTCAGTGGGGTAAATTATGGAACTAGAAGTGTATTCCTACAGATGGTGTAGTGCTTGTGACTACACCAGTCCCCCTTTCCTACTGATGTGCTGCTTGGCTATCAGAATTGAGCAGCAATGTCAGTGTGAACAAAATGCTAAAAATGAGTTATAACACTTGGTTTGGTCAGAGAGCCCCTTGTGGTACAGGTAAACCTGCTATCACAATCACATATGTCCTTACCCCCTCACAGTGATGTCCCTAAGCTCCTACCAATGGAAGTTGTCACAGAACTCTTCTTTGCCATAAAAGGTAATGACCCAAGCTCTGCTGTCATGCCTAATGAATGAAAGTTTTATAACTGACTGTATGGCATTACAGCACAGAGCAGCAGGGACCCCCCCAGTAACATTTAATACCTTGTTAATTGCCCATCCCCTGCTGCACTCTGCAGCACTAACATCCTATACAGGGATACGATCAACAGCACTAGTGCACATGGTATGTCACTGTGTACAGTATGCACCTGTGCCACATTTATAGGTTCATAGCTTCATAGGTAAGTACTAGGCTATCTGCCCAAGGGCATTTATAAGCCTAGCCTGAATGTGTTGGCTTTCGCCACCCCCTTAGATTAGTTCCCTGTGCCTTTGTCCAGCAGAGTCATTAGTTCCCTGCACCACTGTCCAGCAGAGCCACTGCAGTGATCCCCGGGGTAAATTTTCTGTTTCGCATCCACTTGTCAAGGTTTCTCTTGATGAGTGTTAGTGAGGGGATCTGCCTGATGTATATTGGAATCCTGTTCCAAAGCATGGGAAGTCTCTGGGATAGGAATCGATCCCTCCAGCATGTCCTATTTATCGTTGTGGTGAGGTTTATATCTCTAGAGCGTGTGGCTCTCCGGGATTTGTTTTTTTGTTTTAGGTGGAGCATGTCCACCAATTCTGGGTTGGACATGGCCTTTTATGTCAGACAGAGATCACCTCTGAGTAAGCAGTATGCAACCGAGTACAGCTGGAGTTTCTTGAGTTGGGCTGCATAGGGCATCTGTTTGACGCCAGTAATCCTCTTGGCGAGGTACTTTTGTGGCCTTTCCAGCTGTTGCAGGTGTCTTGTAAGGTACATCCCAAATGGGGCGTTGTATTCTATGATGGGTCTAATGAATGATGAGTAGAGAGGCACAATAACCTCTTTTGTTCTAGATGCGAACCCTTTTGTGATTAGGTGGGCCACATAGAAGGATTTTCTAACCACCTTGGCAATATGATTATCAAAGGAGAGATTACTATTTACTTGGGTCCCCAGATCCCTTATTACATTTTCTGTATTTAGGGGACTACCACCTATGTGGTAGTTCGCAGGTACTTTGTTTTTTCCAAAGGGGATGACTATGCACTTTTTGGCATTTAGCTTGAGGCCATGATTTTGACACCAGGTATCTGCCTCAGTGAGACCTATCTGGAGGGTGTCTGTATCAGCCGGAGGATCAATTATGGCCCCTAGTTTGCAGTTGTCTGCGAACCTTGTCAGCCATAGTTCTCCTATGCTTGCCTGTATCTCTGAGAAGTGTATACCGAACAGGAAGGGTCCTAGGACTGAGCCCTGGGGGACACCACTTGTAACCGGTTTAGAGTCAGACGTAGAGCCTGCAACTCTCACCATGTCGGTTCTATCCATGAGCTAGTTGGCAACCCATCTCGTGACATAGGGGCTTATGTCCAAGCTGGTGAGCTTGTCTATAATACTAGAATGGGGAATGGTGTCAAAAGTCTTTGCGAGGTCTAGGTAGGCTGTGTGGACCTCCTTTCCCTCGTCTAATGCCTTGATAACCATCTCAAAGAAGTCCACCAGGTTTAGGAGGCATGATCTGCCCTTAACAAAGCCAAACTGGGTAGGGTCCAAGGTTTGGAGGTTCCCAATATCTCTGTTAATGAGTTCCATGATGATGCATTCCATAGTCTTGCAGACCAGGCTAGTCAGGCTTATAGAGTGATAGTTCCCAGGGTCCGTTCTGGCTCCACCTTTGTGGAACGGGATAACTGTTGCTGTGCGCCACTCTGTGGGTACATAGCCTGTAGAGAGGCTGAGTTTGAACAGTGTGTTTAGGTGAGGGGTTAGTTCATTTTGGAGCTCTTGCAAGACACAGCCTGGGACACCATCCGGTCCCATTGAAGCTGTGTTTTTGGCTTTGGATAGGGCTGTTTTAACCTGTGTGTCGGTGATTGATGGGGCCCTACATTCTTCTGGTATGGTTATGGGCCCTTTAGGGGGTGAAATTTGCACTAAACCTGTCTGCCAGAATGTTTGCAATATCAGTCGGTTCAGTATATTTTGTGCCATTCTGCACTAACTCAGAGCAGATCTGAGAGTTTCCACTTAGGTTCTTGACATAGCTAAAGAACGCTTTGTGGTTATCTTTGGAGTCATTGGCAATTTTTCTTTCGAAACTAGCCTTGGATGATTTAATGAGGGATTGTAGTTTCTTGCTGATACTGATCAGGGAAGTCTTTCCTTCTTGGGATTTTACTCTTTTCTGTACTAGTTTCCTCCTTCTGTTGTATAGCTTGTTTATGGCAGGGGTCCATCAGACTGGTTTCCTTTTCTTGGAGGAGTGAGTCTTGGTTTTACTTGGGATAGCATGATCCATGCATTCCTGCAGATGCTCATAGAGTGCCTTTGTAAAGGTTTCAGCAGCTTGGACAGCATTGTCCTTTAGCATGGGGGCTGTGAACCTTTCCACCTTGGTCTTAAGTAATGCAAAGTTTGCTTTTGAAAAGTTTTTCATGGTGGTTTCCTTGATTGGGTGTGGGGGCGGAATGCGGATATCCAGGGTGATTAGTCTATGGTCTGATCTAACCAGCGAGGGGTTGACCTCCGGTGTGGAACACCGGTCGCCCATGTTGGTGATGACCAGGTCCAACATGTTGTACCCTCTGGTGGGGGTGTTGACCAGTTGATCCAGGGCATTCGAGTTTATAAATTCTAGGAAGCGTTGGGCAAGGGAGTTAGTACTTGAGTTGTTCTCCCAGTCTTTGTTTGGGTAATTGAAATCACCCAGTATTAAGGTGTTTGGTAGGACCTTCATATTTCCCAGTGTCTCCAGAAATGCGGAATGGGGTTCCTGGGTCATGGTGGGTGATCTGTAGCAAGCTACAATTTGGATTGCAGTTTTGCCCATTGTTAGTTGCACATGGATGATCTCTGATGCACTGTGCTGCGCCACTAACCTGGAGGTGTGGGTATCCTTGATGAATATGGATACACCCCCACCTTTTGTGTTTTGGTCCTGGTTCTGTGGCCGAAAGGTATGGTATGAGTTATAGCTTAGTAGTGCTGGGGTGCTCTCAGGAGCCTTAAACCAGGTTTCTGTTACTGCACAGATGTGAATGTTTTCCATACTGAGGAGTGCCTTGAGTGCATGCATTTGGAGGTTTAGACTTCTGGCATTGAGTAGCATAACCCTCAGTTTTTGGTTACTTTTGCTATTTATGGTGGTGGGTTTGTCTTTTGAGCCTTGCCTAAAAAAGGCACTATGGGGGTGGCAAGAGCCTTGGCCAGTATTCAAAAGCCTAAGAGTGACAGGTGCAAGCCATCTCTTGAGAAGCAACGTGGCTTGTCGAGCATGTCATCCCAGGTGGACAGTTACTGGATCCCCTTTGAATGTCACCAGAAACCTAGCCAATTGTTGAAATTTATCATTTTTTCTTTATACTGTGGCATCATTCTTGGTGAGCGCAGGATGCTACTCAGGGTCAGGGTCATACCAGCCTGGGCTACATGATCAGAAAGCTCTTCCATATCTCTTTTCATGTAATCCAGGGAGGTACGTCTCAGGTCATTCACACCAACATGGGCAATGACAGAGTTGTATTTGTACTTGTTCTGGAGTGACCTGAGTGCTTGTGTTATGTGGCGGATCCTGGCACCCGACAGGCAGCTAATTGTAACCTTCTCCTTGTCCAGCCTAGTTAATGGCACATTAGTGTGCCTGACTATAGAATCACCTATTACTAGTGTATTCTGTATGTTATTTTGCATTAAGGGCTGTGATTGCGTGGTGCACTGATTATGTGAAGTATGTGTTTCATGGTTGGTGATGGGGTGTGGAGGTTGCTTGGATGTCTGCTTTGCAGGTCTCTGTTGCTTTTGCAGATTTTCATTTAGAGTGTCCGAGTATGTTTTCATGTATTCATGTATTCATGTGTGTTATTTGCCGGTGTTGGTTTATTAGGTCTATGTGAGACTGGTGGTGTGTTGCAAGTATTACCCTTCTCCTCCTGACTGTCAGTTCCAGTCTTGGGTTGAGAGAGCTTTGACTCCAGTTTGGCTGTATAATTGCATCTCTCGCATCTATTAGTGTTTGGTGGTAGGAGGAGAGGGTTGTCTGTGTACATGAGGCAGTTGTAACATTGCTTCAAAATGCCCAGATTCACCAGTTGGATTGGAGAGTACACCGGAAACTGCCCTTTGGACATGCCTGAATAGGTAGAGTAAGCTGTTTTTCTGATTGGCTGGTGGGGACGAATAGAGAGCCTTGTCCTTCTGGACAGTATAGGGGGGGGGGTCTAGTGCTAGGGTTAATTAGTGCTTGCTATGAGTTTTAAGCAAGTGCTTGACTGTGAAATGAAATGGTTTGAGTGCTAAAGTTGAAGGTTTGTCTATTTCCAAGGGAAAAATTCAAGAGTAGACTTCATGGAGCCGAGAATAGTTTAACTCTACCTAAATGGCTCTGCCTGATGCACAAAACTGCACAAAAGCGGTTTTTATAGCAGAGAGAAATTAGCCCAAAATGTCTGATAAACTACTGACTTCTGGGCTGAAACCACTCCTCCAGGGACAGATAGGCTGCTCAAAGCTCCCCTCTCTCACAGGTGAACAAAGAAACTTCCTTCTATCCAAGTAAGGTATGGGCAACACAGAAACTTGTAACACAGCCCTGGATTCAGCAATAACCTGAAAACTGGACTATACTAGTTCAGAAAGGTGTGAAAAAGTATATATATATATATATATATATATATATTTTTTTTAGAAAATAGAGCAGATACAATCACAATTAGCCTGAAATGGCCAATAAACTACTAACTTCTGGGCTGAAACGACTCCTCCAGGGACAGATAGGCTGCTCAAAGCTCCCCTCTCTCACAGGTGAACAGAGAAACTTCCTTCTATCCAAGTAAGGTATGGGCAACACAGAAACTTGTAACTCAGCCCTGGATTCAGCAATAACCTGAAAACTAGACTATACTAGTTCAGAAAGGCAGGTAACAAGTATATATATATATTTTTTTTTTTTTCCATAAAATACAGTAGATACAATCAAAACAACACTTTAAATGCACAGAAAAGGCTATTGCACTTTAGTGTGTAGCCTGCAACAGTTAAACAGATTATTTAAACACAAAAATGACTTAATTCAAGTGCAGGCAGCAAATAAGTACAATATGTAGCAATAACAAACATTTTAAATCACAGATTCGCTAAAAAACTGGCGTTTTAGGCAGAATTAGTTAAGACAGCAAGGAAAGCGGAAAAGTGATACATAATCACTCCAAAGTCACTTTTATCTCTCTGCTGCTTTAGACTCTGCAGAACACCTGGAAGGCACTTGCTGAGTGGAATACAAGCGCAAAAACTGCGTAAATGCGTCTTTTATAGCAGGGAAGAGAAAGAGATAGAAATTAGCCCAAAATGGCCAATAAACTACTAACTTCTGGGCTGAAACCACTCCTCCAGGGACAGATAGGCTGCTCAAAGCTCCCCTCTCTCACAGGTGAACAGAGAAACTTCCTTCTATCCAAGTAAGGTATAGGCAACACAGAAGCTTGTAACACAGCCCTGGATTCAGCAATAACCTGAAAACTGGACTATACTAGTTCAAAAAGGCGGGAAACAAGTTGTTTTTTTTTTTTTGTTTTTTTTTCAGAAAATGGAGCAGATACAATCAAAATTAGCCCAAAATGGCCAATAAACTACTAACTTCTGGGCTGAAACCACTCCTCCAGGGACAGATAGCCTGCTCAAAGCTCCCCTCTCTCATAGGTGAACAGAGAAACTTCCTTCTATCCAAGTAAGGTATGGGCAACACAGAAACCTGTAACACAGCCCTGGATTTAGCAATAACCTGAAAACTGGACTATACTAGTTCATTCAGAAAGGCGGGAAGCAAGTATATATAGATTTTTTTTTCAGAAAATGGAGCAGATACAATCAAAACAACATAACATTGGCTTTCTTTTCTACTCCAGCTTTCAGTACCACAAGCCATGTCTGATGCATAGTACTGACAGACAACATACAACTTAGTGTGAAGAATGAATTTATGCAACTGTGTACTGTGCTTATAAATAGCCTTGGCCATTAACACTGAGACGTATAGAGTAACCTATGGATTTCAGTGAACTCACTGATAGAGTGCACACAGCAGTTTTCTTAGAAAGTTCTTTGTATAGGTAGCAAATTGTGTGAAGGGGTAGGTAACTAGTTAGGCAATGGAGAACAGAGGGTAATAGGGGGATCTATAAGAGGGTAAGGTGATCAGGATAGAGGGGATCATTTCTCAGTCCATCATTGTTTAACATGTTCCTTTCAGATCTGATGCAAATTACTGAAAACTGGATCAATCTATTTGCTGATAACATCAAGGGTGGAGGCTTGTGGCAGACTTGGGTGGGAGAGGGTCAATCTTAAAAGGACACATGGTCTAAAAGGTGGCAACTTCACCCCATTGATATGCATTGGGCTGAAAGAAAAATGACAACCCAAAGGCAAAATAAACAACTGGAATAAGGTCGAGAAATTCAAAACAAGAAAGTATCCCAAAGGATACTGTAAAATAAAATATAAACTATCAAGCTCAGTGTGAAAGGATGGCAACAAAGGCAGATAAATGCAGTGGTGTATAACTGGGTGGATGGACATCAAAAACAGGATAATGCCTGTTCAGTAGGCAGTAGTTAAGCCACTGCCAGTCTGTGTTGTGCAGATTTAAGAGGCCTTATAGGCAAAAGTAGGTCACAGTACTGGAGATGGTCTAGAGGAAACTGACTACAAAAGCAGGTCCCAGTACTGGAGATGGTCTAGAGGAAGCTGACTACAAAAGTAGGTCACAGTACTGGAGATGGTCTAGAGGAAGCTGACTACAAAAGCAGGTCACAGTACTGGAGATGGTCTAGAGGAAGCTGACTACAATAGCAGGTCACAGTAATGGCAATGGTCTAGAGGAAGCTAACTACAAACATAGGTCACAGTACTGGCAATGGCCTAAAGGAAGCTGACTACAAACGTAGGTAACACTACTGAAGATGGTTTAGAGGAAGATGACTACAAAAGTAGGTCACAGTACTGGAGATGGTCTAGAGGAAGCTGACTGCAAAAGCAGGTCACAGTATTGGAGATGGTCTAGAGAAAGCTGACTACAAACGTAGGTCACAGTACTGGCAATGGTCTAGAGGAAGCTGACTACAAAAGCAGGTCACAGTACTGGAGATGGTCTAGAGGAAGCTGACTACAAAAGCAGGTCACAGTACTGACAATGGTCTAGAGGAAGCTAACTACAAACATAGGTCACAGTACTGGCAATGGTCTAAAGGAAGCTGACTACAAATGCAGGTCACAGTACTGGAGATGGTCTATAGAATGCTGACTACAAACATAGGTCACAGTACTGGCAATGGTCTAGAGGAAGCTGACTAGAAAAGCGGGTCACAGTACTGGAGATGGTCTAGAGGAAGCTGACTACAAATCTAGGTCACAGTACTGGCAATGGTCTAGAGGAAGCTGACTACAAAAGCTGGTCACAGTACTGGAGTTGGTCTAGAGAAAGCTGGCTACAAACATAGGTCACAGCACTGGAGATGGTTTAGAGGAAGATGACTACAAAAGCAGGTCACAGAACTGGAGATGGTCTAGAGGAAGCTTACTACAAACGTAGGTCACAGTACTGGCAATGGTCTAGAGGAAGCTGACTACAAAAGCAGGTCACAGTAGTGGAGATGGTCTAGAGGAAGCTGACTACAAAAGCAGGTCACAGTACTGAAGATGGTCTAGAGGAAGCTGACTACAAATGTAGGTCACAGTACTGGCAATGGTCTAGAGGAAGCTGACTACAAAAGCTGGTCACAGTACTGAAAGCTGGTCACAGTACTGGAGATGGTCTAGAGGAAGCTGACTACAAAAGCAGGTCACAGTAATGACAATGGTCTACAGGAAGTTGACTAGTATGATGAGGGAAATGATGAAGGCCTTAGGGAGTTTAAGTGTTTCTAATAAAATATAAAAATATCACACAAATTCACTTTAAATGGGTTAAGTGCTGTCATTTTCAATAATATAATAATTTCATCAGTTAGTAAGTTCCAGAGTCTTGGGTAATCAGATGTGGGTATGAATCCAGGAACAGGAGCATTAAACAATACTAAAAGTTTAGATAACATAAAATTGCCAGACCATAAGGCTTATAGTGAATGCTGAATATTTCCCCAAAAAGGTTACAAAACTATGAAGTTATAAACTGTATGCTACCAATCAGCTCAGCCTTGATTAAGGATTGATATCTCCAACAACTAATACCTTGCTTTTTGTATATAATTCCAGCTCTGTATGGGTTGATAAATACATATGTAGAATTTGCCAAGAGAATAATTTCCAAAATAAAGCTAATGGCATTTTTGACAATAGATAACACTGATTCATTAAGACACATCATTTATCTAATCTAGTTAAGACTTTACCATTAATTTGATGAGTATAATCCCAATAATTATCTTCAAATCAACATCTGTAAGTCATATTTATTTTATATATTTTGGATAGATGTGTTCTGTCTTTCTCAACATTGAATTATTTAGAAAATCAAGAAAGAGTGTATGTTCCTTTTTGGTTATATTTGACATTAAATCTGTTTTAGAGAGTCTATCTTGCCTGCTTCTTTGAAGATATTTTTTATATTTCGATCATATTTACTCATAAAACAGTCGGTATTTAGCACTTTAGTCTCCTTTGACATTTTGTGACAAAAAATTCCATTGTTTATAATGTGAAACACCATGCTTTTATCTCAGGAAGTTAATATATATATAATTTCTAAATGTTTCAGTATGTTATTTATATAAATAAAATCTGTTAGATTATTAGAATATTTAAATAAGAATTTATTTAGTAACTATCTCATATTATTATTTTAAAATTGTGTATCTTGTATATTGATATTAGTTTCTTCATTTAACCATACATTTTTTGTAGATTTTTCAAAGTGATTGTTTTAATAACTGCTGCTATAGTATATGTTTCTAAGTAAGGAAATCTTCTTCCTTCCTCTTTCCAGTCTCTTATATGATGTCTCAAAGCTGCTCTTGCTTTATTAAGTTTTGGGGGAGGGTTCCCCTACATTATTCATAAAACACAGCTACACAGTTCCCTTTGTCCATACTAGGTCTGTAGGCTTCTCCAGCCCAACTGGACTTCTCTCTGTTTTTCTGCTAGGGCTGATCAAGAGACCTAGCGTCCTATCCACATTCCACTGAAAGTTTGTTTTTTTTTTGCGCTTATTTCTTAATCTCTCTTCCTTCATCCAATTACAGTTCTGTGGTACTCTGAATGGGTGGGCATGCAATGGAAGGTTGTGGCATATCAACCACCTCCACAGCAACTCAGCCAGGCTCACAACCTTATCCCTACTGAGCTACACCCCATCACAAAATGTCCCCAGCCTCCACCAAGAATCATAGTAAGGAATGACCACATAACCACCCATCCCTTCCCTGTCAATCTGTCAGTCATATGAGCCACTAATCAAAGCCAGATCAACTAGACCATAGTCAGGGATATAACTGTCTGTGCCACCAGAGTAGGATTAACTCCTGGTTTGTTAGGGTACCAAAAAAATGATTTAGTCATTTAATGTGTTCCTCAGAAAGAATTAAAGGCATTGTTTTCATAATGTTTATTATTTAGTATACAATAAAATTTTTGACCAAAGTTAACCTATTTCCTGTAGAAAAGAATAACTTACACCATTTATTTGTCATTGCTTTAATATTTAAACTCCTTTTATAGGTATGTAATAGTTGCTATTTACTTACATTTTTCATTCTTCACTATCCAGTATGAACTCACTGATAATTTTCATGAAATGATTTGAATCTTTGTTAATAAGCAAGGTATTAGTTTTATACTGCTTGAATTTTAGACCTGACATTAACTTAAAAAAAATGTAATGACTTTTGTATATCTGTGTGTCTTAATGAGGAATCGGTATTATCTATTGTTAACAAAGTATTATCAGCAGACACCTAACTTTTGTGTGTGTATGTATATATATATATATATATATATATATATATATATATATAATTTATTTTGAACTATTCTGAATTATTAAGACTTATCTAATTGGTCAAGGACTCGATAGTCAAAACAAACAGTAAGGGAGGCACTGGACAACTTTGTTTTGGCAACAGGCATTGCAACCTCCTCCCCCCAAAAAAAGGATGAAAATGATACCAGAGATAAAGGAGTGTTTCTTTTGATGGGCTGTCCAGGAGACACAAGGTTTGTTAAGAGGTATATGATGAAATGTGGGGACATTATTCAACTAATCAAGAGCGAAGATGTACTGACAAGAATGAAGACTAAAAGAAAAGGAGTGATGCAGTAACAGGAAGAAAAAGTAAGCAGAACAGAAAGGGAAGAACTTAACAAGGCCATGTTTGGAAAGGTTGGTATGATATTATTTTGCAACAGGAGATTTTTAGATAGTGAATAAAGAAACTTGTATGGTAACAGTTTGAAATATCTGGACCTGCATGAGTAAGTCCTGTAATGTTAAGACTGAATTGCCAAAAATTTGGACTACTAGGTCTGAGATTGCCATTTCTTGGAATATTATCTTTTCTCAGAGGTATGGCAATCTCTGTGTGAGTATATAAATAATTTTGGGGGATGATATGTGTAATGGAATGAAACGGGTTAAATAGATGTAGGAATAGGTTTAGATCAAAGAGAAAGACCATGATATGTGTGATGGAAATGGAGGGGAGTTAGACATCGTGTGATAATAGGCATGGTCACAGGAGCGGCCTTAGGTCAGCTGGTGCCCTAGGCAAAAGGGCTCCACGGTGCCCCCTACCACACTATCTGGTGCCCCCATCCTGGTCTAACTACACCAAATAAATACTGGAAAAGCGCCCTTGCTACAGCAGTGCCCTAGGCGGCCGCCTAGTTGGCCTATGTCTAAGGCCGGCTATGGGCATGGACCAAAGAGCGATAGCAATGGGAGGGGTTCAATTGACGTGCAGTAATTGTTGTAGACCACAGAAAGAGAAGACCAGGGGATATAATTATTACATTAGTGTATGAGAGCAAGGGTGGAAGGAAATATAAATGTTACTGGACATGACATTAACATCACAATACAGTATAAAGTTAACAGGAAATATGGCACAAAAGGTGCACCAGGAAAATAGAAAGGCATATTTAAAAAGAGATGGAATAAAAGCACTTCCCAGAACATCCTCATCTTATTCAGAATATAAAGTTAGGAGGGCAGGTGGAGAAGGACGAGACTGAATGGAAATTGTTTAGAACATATGGCTCTAGAGTATTTAATTAGCTGAAAGGAATGATGAAGTGGGTACTAGAGAGGAATTAATGAACAAACAAATGAAATGTCTTGAAGCGCTCAGTGTTGGTGGAATGCTATCATATCATCTTGAAGGGAGAGAAAGAGATGAGCACTGAAAGTCAGAAAAGAAGGAAGAGCTCCTGAGAGAGGGACAAGGGGTTGTGAATAGTGTAAATGAGAATGTTGTGCGAAAGAAAACTGGGGAAGATTAGTACTAATCTATGAACCTATGAACCTATGAAAAGAAGGAAGAGCTCCTGAGAGAGGGACAAGGGTTGTGAATAGTGTAAATGAGAATGTTGTGCGAAAGAAAACTGGGGAAGATAAATGGATGAAATGTATGTTACTGTACCCAGTCACCAATGCCTCTAACAAAAATATTGAAGTAGAGTTGACCATGTAAAATTATACTGGGCAGAAGGGAACAAGTCAAGGACAATTTTGGATTAACAGCTGAAATGTAGAAGGGAGGAAGTTTGCTATTTCCCTTTGACAGTGAAGGACAGAATGAGAAGCACTGAGACAAACAGTAAAGAGGTGACAGATAAACTTACAGAATATTGTGGGTGCAATGTAACAGAAGACTGACTGAATAACAATATATACTAGCAGACATGTCAATCATAATTTCCAGATAATGGAGATGATCACGCATCTAAAACAAGGAAAGGTATGATTTTAGGATGGCTCACAAGTGAACTTCTGAACTTTTTGTAAATAAAGGAGACAATGAAAGGAGTGCAAGTCTTACTTCCAATCTTTAACAACGTGCTTGGCAAACTACCAGAGTCTGTGAGTAAAATAGTTATAATTGTAATGTTTAAAAGGATCATTTGAAATACACCTGTCATTGACTTGATAACCTTTTACCTTATTCTTCTGTAATGTTTAAAAGGATCATTTGA
This sequence comes from Protopterus annectens, assembly GCF_019279795.1. Taxonomy (NCBI): domain Eukaryota; kingdom Metazoa; phylum Chordata; order Ceratodontiformes; family Protopteridae; genus Protopterus; species Protopterus annectens. The sequence continues at coordinate 574,672,091 of NC_056732.1, forward strand.
AATACACCTGTCATAGACTTGATAACCTTTTACCTTATTCTTCTGTAATGTTTAAAAGGATCATTTGAAATACACCTGTCATTGACTTGATAACCTTTTACCTTATTCTTCTGTAATGTTTAAAAGGATCATTTGAAATACACCTGTCATTGACTTGATAACCTTTTACCTTATTCTTCTGTAATGTTTAAAAGGATCATTTGAAATACACCTGTCATTGACTTGATAACCTTTACCTTATTCTTCTGTAATGTTTAAAAGGATCATTTGAAATACACCTGTCATTGACTTGATAACCTTTTACCTTATTCTTCTGTAATGTTTAAAAGGATCATTTGAAATACACCTGTCATTGACTTGATAACCTTTTACCTTATTCTTCTGTAATGTTTAAAAGGATCATTTGAAATACACCTGTCATTGACTTGATAACCTTTTACCTTATTCTTCTGTAATGTTTAAAAGGATCATTTGAAATACACCTGTCATTGACTTGATAACCTTTTACCTTATTCTTCTGTAATGTTTAAAAGGATCATTTGAAATATACCTGTCATTGACTTGATAACCTTTACCTTATTCTTCTGTAATGTTTAAAAGGATCATTTGAAATACACCTGTCATTGACTTGATAACCTTTTACCTTATTCTTCTGTAATGTTTAAAAGGATCATTTGAAATACACCTGTCATTGACTTGATAACCTTTTACCTTATTCTTCTGTAATGTTTAAAAGGATCATTTGAAATACACCTGTCATTGACTTGATAACCTTTTACCTTATTCTTCTTCTTTCGGCTTTTTCCTGGTAGGGGTCTCCACAGTGGAACAATGGTCCACAGAACGATTGGCAGTGGAGTGTTACAGTATCAAGTTGCCAGGCCGGCGTCCAACCTTCCAAAGAAGGTACAAAGACACACATCTAGGGCCAATTTAGAGTGTCCAATCCACCTGCAGCATGTCTTTGGGATGTGGGAGGAAACCAGAGCACCCAGAGGAAACCCATATGACCACAGGGAGGACATGCAGACTCCACACAGAAGGCACCCCAGCTGAGAATCGAACCAGAGAATCTCTTGTGTGAGGCAGCAATGCTAACTGCTGGCCCACTGTGGCCACCCAACCTTTTGCCTTATTAGATGATAATTAATAATACTTACCAATAGTCAAGCAGCTAGGTTAAATTATATCAATGAGGAGGTTAGAGTGCAAAGGTCCTGTGGGCTATGTGAGGGCAAACACTTAGAATGGATTACCTGAGGCTACTGTTTAATTATATCAAGCAAACAGGAGTGAAAGGGACAAATAGTTTGCAAATTGCTTGGTATACAAAGTTCGTCATTACTGTGGATTAACATTTCAATATTAGGATCCTAGAAGGTGTGAACTTTAATCCAGATTATGTTAAATGGTACAAGTCTGGTACTTTAAGGGTGAACCTTCTTTGACTCTGAGGACTAAATCCATAATCTTTGAGCTATCAGTACTGTACATTTTAGCATTAGAAGTCTGCTAAGGCCTAGAATCCTATTCAAAGTTGTTAGTAATGTCAATAAATTAGAATTATTGCAGACATACTACACCAAAGGTTTATATGGGCATTCTAATCTTATATTAAGCAACAGATTATACCATCTGAATATTCCTAGCATTGCATGTTGGCATGTAGACTCTCTTAGCTTGCAGGGCTTACTATGACCAAGCATTTATGGCAGCACTAAAACTAGTAAAATACATTACAATACAGAGAGATAAACCAGCTATAAAAATAGCAGCCAATATGTTTGTTATTATAGTAGTGTTTCCATTATCTCTTGTTGTTTAGTATTGTTGCTTAAGTGAACTTCTGCTAAGTAGTTCTACAATGTTCATTTTCTTTTATTACTGTGCTTAGTCTAATCTGTTTGCTGAGAGAAAGTTAAGACTGGGAGGTGTAAGATACGTAGGTTGCTAAAGCCTAAAGGGATTGGCTGTGCATTGCAAAATTCAATATTATGGTAGGATTTTGCTAGACAGCCATCAGGTTAGATTGGAAAAGTGTACTGGATTGTTCTTTTGGTCTTTCGTTGGTCTGCAATATTTGCTTTATAAATAAATTGCAGCCAGTTGTAATAATAATATGTTAAAAAGGCAGCTTTATCACTCAAACTATAGAGAAACTCTGAAGCAAGCACAGTGTACCCATTATTGTATCTTAAACCATTTAAATTTTATGCATGTTCTACATCACTGGATATCACTTCATAAATTAAACTTTAATACTGACTTCTCATTCCCAGATGGCTTCTGTTGAAGAACAATGCTATACGTGCTGTGATTCTGGGAAGGAACAAGCTGTTGGCTACTATTACATTACGTGGGAGTGAAGACAGAATTGGAGCATGCCTACCTGCCTGCCCCCAGAGACTTGACATATATGCAGAAACCTGCATATCATATGGCCTGGGAGATCTGACAGCAGCATACACCTACAGGCAGTGGGAGGTTGGGAGTACCCCCAGCAACTCTTAATGAGCAGGATGCCTTCTGACTTGCATAGACAAAGAGTGGGATTATGTAGCCACTGATGTGGTAAGTATCTGGTTAGAATGGCTCATGGCTAGGAATGCAGGCAAGTATTGCTTTGTGCTGTATGCCTGTATCTCTTGCTTGCACAACATCTGATGTCCTGCTTATTCTTCTTTTAGTAAACTCTACTACTGATAATGCAATGCCACACAATCCAGGCATACCAGAGTAAACATGCCGATGAAACACTACCATATGCCATGTGTTATTTGTATCTACACATGTGGTCTAAGGTGCCATACTCACTGTTGGAAACAATGCATGTCTTGTTATTATATGATTTGATGCTGGTAACTATGTCAGCCATTGCTCACAGGTTTTCCTGTACTGAGATACATTAACATGTGTGGCTCTCAATAGTCCCTGATTTAAGTGCAGTCACAACATTATGGACACCATATCATAATATGGTAATAGGATCATAGGATTATAGGAGATTACTAGACTATCGATCCAGAGGTCATTTCAAGCCTAGCCATTTCATCCCAATGTAACACCACAGATACTCTAGTCAATACCCAGGATTGTATTTATTAATGACTGCACATGTCCAGGAGGGTTGTGGGCACTATCCCCAATAAGAATTTATAGTGCCCCATCGACTTGTCCAGGTTCCATTTGAACAGTGTCATAGAGGTGCTCTGGTTCACATGAATTGGCAGCCTACTCCAAAGACAAAGCAGTCACTGGGAGACAGATCTGTCCCTCCAGTATGTCCTATTCAAGTCACAGGCCATATTTAGGTCCCTGTAATCAGTAGCTCTAGTCCCATTTGATTTACGGTTGGGCAGCAAATTCAATAGGTTTGGGTTGGAGACTGCTTTGTAAGCCAGGCACAAGTTTCCCCTAAGAAGTCTATACAATACTGAGTATAGTGACTTTAGCTGGTCAGTGTAAGGCATGTGCTAGAGTCCCTTGATCTTCTTAGTTAGAAACCTCTGAGGTCTCTCCAATTGCTGCAGGTGCTTTGTACTGTACATGCCAAAAGAGGCATTATACTCAGTTATAGGCCTGATTAGTGACAAGTATAGAGGAGTTATAAACTCCTTTGCTCTAGAGGCCTGTTAGCACTCCCAACAGTGTTGGCAATCCCAGACATTTCTCAGTGAATGTGAAGTGCTGGATGCTGGTGGTTCTGTAATTCTTCTAATTCATATGAGACTTTATTAGCCATTACTTTTAGGTAACTGCAATGGCATTTGCAATTGGTATCTGTGCTGACCATCCCTGTCCTGAAACATATAATCCTATGTCATTATCACTGGATGACCCAATATCCAGGGTCTACAAAATACAAATGTTGACTGCATTACATGCTGCCTTTCATGATATTTCATCGACACATGTCTGATGTAGCAAAAAAAAAAAAATATATATATAGATATATATATATATATATATATATATATATATATATATATATATATATATATATAGTCTGTGCAAATGTTGTATTAGCCTTTGCTGCCATCTGACATCATATTTTCTGCCCTCTACCTATGAGTTTATTATTGTCAGCAATTTAGTGCTGCTGTTGTTGTGTTGTTGCTGTGTGTATGTGTGTCCCACAGTGCCTTACATGTGGTTGCCTATACAGCCCACAGCGTTACACATGCTGAATTTGATGGGCTGGCTACAGATTCCCTATGAACATCATATGCCTGCTTTGATGGATATGACTATGTTACTGTGAGCTGTAAGTCTGCTGATAGATGATTCTGCTTTTGTCACTTACAACTCAGCATGGCATGCAGTGCAGTCCAATTTAAGATGAGCTCGTTGACTGTGTATATTGTAGTGGTCTTCCTAAAGAATCCTGGCATACAAACCACAAACATAGGTTCATAGACAAGGTTCATAGGTTCATAGATTAGTACTAAGCTAACTGCCCTTGCGAGCCATTTTAAGCCTAGCCATTAATCCCTTGTGAGACTCAAACCCTGCACCTTGTGCTTGCAAGGCAAACACCTTAACCATTAGGCCACCCTCCCAACATAATCTACCATGGTTCTTCTTTGGGCTAATAAACCCACTGATTACGGAGAGCATATCTGTGTCATTGACCATGAATACAGTGGAAACAGCATTTCCTGTCTGGGGCACAGTAGGCATTGGGAGTACTGTATGACACAAATATCTACTTGTCTGTTCAGACTACTATCATCTATACCCATGGATGTACTCACAGATGAGGTGTCCATACGCTATCCTGGCATGTATGAAGACCTGTCACAGATAAGTACTGCACTATCTGGGGTACCATATGCACTCGTAGGGTGTTACAATGATACTGTCAGAGTTGCAGACAACCTGGCAACTGAAATAGTACTCAGTGACAGAATTCTATACACAACCCATCCTCATGATCATTTGGTCCTTCATTAATATTTCAGTGCCACCTGTGACACTCACTACAGTTGTAATCCATGTTCATCATCATCATCATCATCATCATCATCATCATCATCATCATCCCCATTTTTTCCATTTTTTTTCTACATGGGGTTGGGGTATCATGTTAACTGTTGCCAACTCTCTTGATTCAGTGCTACACTCCTGCCTTTTTCAACACACATGCCTGATTGCCGCAGATATTCTCTCACACAATCCATCCACCTCTTTGTTGGACATCATCGTTTCCTCTTACCTTCTTCCTGTCTGTCCCAAATCATCCTCACCAGATTGTCTTCTGTGTTCCTGCATGTGTCCAAACCACAGTAATCTGTTCTCTTTGATCTTTTCTGCAATTGGAGATACTTTGGTTTCTGCTCTTATGTCCTCATTTCTTCGTCTGTCCCACAATGTGCATCCTATCACCTTCTCAGGCACTTCATTTCCATCACCTCTAGCTTCTTCAGCTCTTCTGCCTTTACTGCCCAGGTTTCTGTACCATACAGTAGTACTGGTCACACCACTGTCTTGTACACCTTACTTTTCAACTTCTTTGCCATTCTTCTCTCAGACAACACCTGGCACTCTATGTCAGTTGGTTGCATCCCTTCTGATTCTATCTTTGACCTCTTCATTCAGATTTTCATTCTCCTCAACCACCAGTCCCAGATACTTGAAGCTGTTTAAACTGTTCTGCTATCTTGCCTTCTATCTCTGTTCTCAGCTTCTTCTAATTTCCCCAATTTACTGCCATTACCACTGTCTTATCTGTGCTTAGTTTCATCCCATGTGCCTGCAGTTTTGTATTCCATTATCCTATCCTTTACTGAAGTTCTAACTCAGAGTCTGCCTGTAATGCCACATCATCTGTATACAGGAACTTTGTTGATCTGTCCCCTCCAACCTGTTTGCTAACATAGTCCAGCATCAGTATGAACAGCAGTGGGTTCAGAGCTTAACCCTGGTGTACACCCACTCCCACTGGGAACCCATCTATGAGGCTGAACACTGTTCATAGTGTAGTCATTGGGTCCTTGTACATAGCCTGCACTAATTCTACCAGTGTTTCTGGGACTTCAAACTACTACAGTACTGCCTAGGTCAGCTTTCTTGGGACCTTGTCATATGCTTTCTCCAAGTCTAGGAATGCCCAGTTGGACTCTCTCCTCATCTCTAGCTTCTTCTCAGCCATGTGTCTCACTGCAAACATTGGGTCAGTTGTGCTACATGATATGGATTGCAGCTCATGACTGAATCACCTCTAACTCTAAGTAATTCGGTCATGAACTGCAATCCATGTTATGACTTAAAATAGCTTCCTTACACTCCTAGATTATGCTGAAATTCATAATGAACTCTTTGATATCCCTGAACTTTGGGCCCAAAAAAAAACATGGATGTTCATACATGTAGGCATTTTGGAATATGATCTTGCAGTTAACCCAAAGGACTAAAGCTTTCAGCTCTTAACAAACTACTTCCTCTGCCTTGGGTACAGGGTTTGATTAGTTCCAGTTTCATTTGCCTGCATGCTCCTTGGGCAGTGGGAAGTATGCAGTTCGTATATGTGTGTGTGTATATATATATATATATATATATAGATATATATATATATATATATATATATATATATATATGTATATATATATATATATATATATATATATATATATATATATATATATATATATATGTATGTATTTTTTTTCCTTTAGTTGTCACATGGGTATGCATTCTGGACACATGTCTCCCTTTTTAGGAGTGATCCCAGAGCTCTGTTCTAAGTGACTTGCTTACAATCACACTGTTTACAAGTGGAAAGTGAGGAAGTCAACCCCAAGGACTACAGGATGAAGCCTGTTAACAGTTTGCATCCTTAATGGTATGAGCTAAACTACCAGCCTACGCTGTACCAATCCAGCATTTTGTGACATTTTAGGGTGTGGTAGGGTGCCCTGAATATAAAACGCTACCATTACAACCAATGTCAGCTGAGATTGAGATGCAGTCTTGTTTTCCTTGGTCAGCCATACTCCAGTATTTCTCACCATACTTCACTTAGCTTTGTATCACGGGAACTGATTTTTGTATTTCACAGGTCACTATATTAGTCGCAGTATGTTTAGCAATGTGCTCATTAGCATAATGCTAAGCCAATTTAGCACACTCAACTAATTTGTGTTGTTTTTTTCTTCGTTTTCATTAATCTGAAACTTGTTGAGAAGAAATATGCTAAGTACAAAGGTAGGTTACATACCTCTCAACTGTACAGATTTTCGCAGAATGTCCAGATTATGGCCTCATATTTTTGGACCAGTTTTCATAAAATTGTGTTTTTCTGGCAAACTCGTAGTAAATCATTAAAGAATGAAGTTGGAAAATAATGGCAGACATTTGCGTTTCAGGCTATATCCTTCAGAAAATTCATGCTAATGTAAAACCTGTTATTCTATGAACTTTCTAAGTTTGTAAGAGCAATATTTAAAAATTGTCCCTAATTGTGGCCTTTGTCCCACTTTTATTTATGGTTTTGTCCAGATTGCTTGCTCTAAGAGGTCGAGAGGTATGGGGTAGGATGCCAGGCATTAGGTATTTATGAGTCAAACCCTACAAAATGAAACATAATAGGAAAGGAAGAAAGAAAATTAAACATAATAGTGCTGTGTACGACGTCAGAGGTCTGAGCAGCGCTGAGCTGTTCTGTTTAGTTTGCTAACAAGATACAGTTCGTTTAGGCTGCACTAAGTGCTACTGATGTTGTCTTATACTGTATTCTCTCTCTGTCACTGTCTTCTTTCGTGACATAAAACAAACTTGAAACAGACTTCCTACATTTGTTAAACTGTCCACAGATTATAAATGTTTAAACAAACCAAGGCGAAGGAATGTAGAAATGATTATTAGTTTTCTAATGATCTCCACAGCAAATGCAACACATTTCCTTTGGCAAACATCTTTCAATGAAAATATGCAGATGGAGAGAGAGAGAGAGAGAGAGAGAGAGAGAGAGCAAGAGGAAAAAATGAACTATATCAGTATTTAATTCAGGCAAGGTAGGCTGTGTCTTTTCAAAGAAAGAAAGTGTCTAGGATTCAGTGGAAAGGAAAGCAACTAAACTGAAATAAAGAAACCACAGATTAATCAACGTCATCATATGAAACATATACATTTGGAAAAATAATTGTTTTAGTCAGTAGTAAGTTAGTCAGTATATCTCACAAATTAGAACAATTTTTTTATTGCAGATTTAAATTTAATTAAAGGAAAAACATATGGCTTACTCCATAATTTAACAACTCCAGCAAAACCAGAAAATGAGATAGCTGTGGTTACGAATATTTTATAGAATTATTTATTATCTAGCTTTTTATGATAGCTGGAAGATTCAATTTCATTACTGGGATTAACTTGAAGGTGTAATGCATGAATATATTTGTAAACATGTATGAACTAAGAAAATTATCCAAGCGCTTTGACTTTTGAGGAAATTTAAATATTCATCAAAACGCATATGACTGAGAAACAAGTGTGTAGAAAAATATTTACTTTTAGAAGTACATGTAAGCTTGTCTAAAGCATCAGAGATAGCAGCAAAAAGACAAATGGCAACAAACATTAGACATATTAGAAATGCCATCCTACAAGCCTGAATTCAGTCTGTACAGACTGGCACACAGGCAAAATTATACTTTGCTTCTGAAAATACCTGCAGATGTTAGTAAGCAATTGTATAATCCAGCTAAGTGACCTTTTAAAAATGAAACTAGCTATAAAAAGAGGGAGCATATTGTTCTGGTTTAATAGATATATAAAAAACTGAAAAATTAGAGGCAAACAGAAAAGTTTTGAATAGTAATAGAAAACATTAATGCAAAGAGTAATGTGATTTTATTGTAGGAAATACTCTAGTTAATAAAGTTACAAAAGTGGAGACTGTTATGCAACTGGCAGTCACTGCAAATTTGCCAAACAGTAAAGAAAATCTGTTTAAATAGATGTGGCAGACTAGAACAGAGGCAGGGCATACATCAGTGCCACTGTGATCTTTATTCAGAAATGAGCTTCACTTACTGGGAGGGTTGTCCAAAAGAGATTGCAGAAAGGGAGGGAGGGCTTGCTCTCCTCACCTAGGTGGAGGGAGTTGGGACTAGCACACCTAGTGGGAGGCAGGAGCCTAACTTCAGCATTTAAAGTGGAAAGACAGCACAGAAGATGCTTGGTGGTTTTATGCCTAAATCAAAGTGGTACGAGTTAAAGTACTGCTATATGACCTGCCACCATAAGTAGGATTATTAACCATCTCACCCACAATGATGATAGCATTCAATTACAACTCAAAACCACCCACCCAGTGTAGACCTCACTCTGCAGCTGCTCTCCACAGACAGTCACAGAGGTTAACTTTCCAAGAAGTAGGACCAGTTAATATAGGGTTATGTTAGGGCAGGTCAGAAGGTAGTATTTAGAGAGTGCATCTTATATAGTGTAAGGTAAACCAACAGTATCTGGCAGAAAATAGCTGTATGAAATCATGTGGCAAATCATTGTCTGGCAGTTGCCTTAAAGGATTAAGAAGCTGCAAATGAGCTGCTTTATGTGGTCCAGTGGTGCAAGGTTCGATACCTTCACCCTGTTACCTGTGTGACTCTGAGCAAGTCCTTAAGTAGACACAGCTCTCAGGCTGAGTCTGAAAAAGGTTTCACCCCAGAAAACAAATATAAATAAATAAATGTGAAGTTGCGAGAGCTGCTTATGTGTACCACACAAGTTATATTAACAGAAATGGAAAGTTATTCTGAAGATATGAATACTCCTATCATGAAGCTATTCAAGCACAGTGAACATTTTCAGAAAAAAACCTGTGCTGGAAGAAATGCTACACCCCAGGGATAAAACAACATTTGGAGATTGGGATTGTATTGGGCAGACTATTGCAATTGCAAAGAAATTCATTTTAAGTGGTCCAAACCAGAAGGGCATCGACAAAAGTCAAAAACAGCATATATTAGCAAGAAATCAAATTTAAATCCAGATCTGAGTGTTAGAATATATACTAAAATGCTATTTTGTGGAGTTTTACACACACACACACACACACACACACACACACACACACATATATATATATATATATATATATATATATATATATATATATATATATATATATATATATATAACAACTTTTAAAAAGTTGTTTTTTTGTTTAAATAATTTGTTTAACTGTTGTAGGCTACACTCTAAAGTGTGATAGCCTTTTCTGATCGTTTGTAGTCGTTTAAAGCTGTTTTAAGTGTGTTTTTTATTGTTTTTGCCTTATCTTTTAAAAAATAAATAAATAAAAAATAAAATGTCCTTGTTTCCAGCCTTTCTAAGCTAGTATAGTCCAGTTTTCAAGCTAGTGCTGAATTCAGGGCTATGATACTAGTTTCTGAGTTGCCCTTACCTTACTTGGATAGAAGGAAGTTTCTCTGTTCACCTGTGAGAGAGGGGAGCTTTGAGCAACCTATCTGTCCCTGGAGGAGTGGTTCCAGCCCAGAAGTTAGTAGTTTATTGGCCATTTTGGGCTAATTTCTATCTCGTTCATTTCCCTACTATAAAAGCGTGTTTGCATGGTTTTGCGCACCGGGCAGCGCCGGTTAGCCACAGTTAAATTATTCCCGGCTCCACTAAGTCTCCTCTTCAGTTTTTCCCTTGAAACTAGTCTAACTCTCAACCTAAGCACTCAAAAAGCATCCTACAGCCCAGCACTTGCTCAGACCTAATAGCAAGCACTAATATACCCTGACACTGATTGCCCAGCAGGGCAAGGCTCTTTATTCACCCCTCACCAACTAAGTGACTAAGCAGCTCACCCTACTATTCAGGCTTGACCAAAGGGCAATTTCAGGTGTAATCTCCAGTCCAGCTGGTGAATCTGGGTATCCTGAGGCAATGTTACAACTGCCTCATGTACACAGACAACCCTCTTCTCCTATCACAAAACACTAACATATGCGAGAGATGCAATTATACAGCCAAAGTGGAAGCTAAGCTGTCTCCACCCAAGACTGGAACAGACAGTCAAGAGGAGAAGGTTAACGCTTGCACCACACCTCCAGCAACACACAGACCTACTAAAACAGCACTGGCAAAAAATACACATAAATACACAAAATCATACTCAGAGGCTCTAAATAAAAACCTGCAAAAACATCAGAGACCTCCAAAGCAGACACCCAAACAACCTGCACCTCCCGTCACAAACCAGACAACACATAAAACACAAAATCAGTGTGCCACACAATCACAGCCCTTAAGGCGAAATAACATACCTAGCACACTAGTAATAGGTGACTCTATAGTCAGGCACACTGATGTCCCACTCACTAGGCTGGACAAGCAGAAGGTTACTGTTAGCTGCCTGTTGGGAGCCAGAATCCGCCACATAACACAAGCACTCAGGTCAATCCAGAACAAGTACAAATATGACTGTCATTGTTCATGTTGGTGTGAATGACTTGAGACGTACCTCCCTGGACTACATGAAAAGAGACATGGAAGAGCTCTCTGATCATGTAGCCCAGGCTGGTATGACCCTGACACTGAGTAGCATCCTGCTCTCCCCAAGAATGATACCTCAGTATAAAGAAAAAATGATCAATTTCAACAATTGGCTAAGCTTCTGGTGTCATTCAAAGGGGATACAGTGTCTGTCAGCCTGGGAAGACATGCTCGACAAGCCACATTGCTTTGCAAGACGGCTTGCACCTGTCACCCCTAGGCTTCTGAATACTGGCCAAGGCTCTTGCTGCCCCCATAGTGCCTTTTTAGGCAAGGCTCAAAAGTCAAACCCACCTCCGTAAACAGCACAATTAACAAAAAACTGAGGGTTATGCTACTCAACGCCAGGAGTCTAAATCTCAGAATGCACGCGCTCGAAGCACTCCTCAGCATGGAGAACTTCGACATCTGTGCAGTAACTGAAACCTGGTTCAAGGCTACAGAGAGCACCCCAGCACTACTGGGTTACAACTCATACCACACGTTTCGGCCACAGAACATGGACCGGAACACAAAAGGAGGGGGTGTATCCATATTCATCAAGGATACCTACACGTCCAGGTTAGTGGTGCAGGATGATACCTCTGAGATCATCCATGTGCAACTAACATCGGGCAAATCTGCAATGCAAATTGTGGCCTGCTACAGAACACCCTCTATGACCCAGGACCACCACTCCACCTTTATGGAGACACTGGAAAACATGAAGGTCCTACCGAACACCCTGATATTGGGCGATTTCAATTACCCTACCATTCACTGGGAAAACTACTCGAGTACAAACTCCCAGGCCCAGCGCTTCCTGGATTTCATCAACTCAAACACCCTGGATCAGCTGGTAAACTCCCCTACCAGAGGTGAAAATATATTGGACCTGGTGATCCCCAACATGGGCGACAGGTGTTCCACACCAGAGGTCAACCCACCACTGGTTAGATCAGACCATAAACTAATCACTCTGGATGTCCGCACCCCACCATCACCCTCAACTAAGGAAACCACAGTAAAAAACTTTTCTAAGGCAAACTTCACCTTACTTAAGACAGAGGTGGTAAGTTTCACAGCCCCCACACTAAAGGATAACGCTGCCCAAGATGCAGAAACCTTTACAAATGCACTCTATGAGCACATACAAGGATGCATGGATCATGCCATCCCTAGCAAAACCAAGACTCACTCCTCTAAGAGAATGAAACCAGTTTGGTGGACCCCTGCCATAAACAGGCTATACAACAGAAGGAGGAAACTAGTTCAGAAAAAAAGCAAATCCCAAGAAGGAAAGACATCCCTGATCAGTATCAGTAAGAAACTAAGGTTCCTCATGAAATCATTTAAGGCTAACTTCAAAAGAAAAATAGCCAGGGATTCAAAAGATAACCACGAAGCCTTCTTTAGCTATGTTAAGAATCTAAGCGGCAACTCGCAGATATGCACTGAACTAGTGCAAAATAGCACAAAACATACTGAACCTACTGATACTGCCAAAATCCTGGCAGACAGATTCAGTGCAAACTTCACCCCCCTCTCACCTCCAAAAGGGCCCACAACAATACCGGAAAAGTGCAGTGTCCCAAAAATTACAGACACACAAGTGAAAACAGTCATTTCAAAAGCCAAAAACACAGCGTCAATGGGACCAGATAGTGTCCCGGCCTGCGTCTTGCACAAACTACAGAACGAACTAACCCCCCCCGACCTAAACATGCTGTTCAACCTCAGCCTCTCCACAGGCTACGTGCCCATAGAATGGTGCACAGCAACGGTTATTCCATGCCACAATGGAGGGGCCACAACTGACCCTGGTAACTATCACCCCATAAGCCTGACTAGCCTGGTCTGCAAGGCTATGGACCGCATCATCATGGAACTCATTAACAAAGACATTGGGAACCTCCAGACACTTGACCCAACCCAGTTCGGCTTTGGTAAGGGCAGACCATGCCTACTAAACCTGGTTGACTTCTTCGAGACAGTCATCAAGGCCATAGATGAGGGAAATGTGGTTCACACAGCCTACCTTGACCTCGCAAAGGCTTTTGACACCATTCCCCACTTGGCTACTACAGAAAAACTCACCAGCCTGAACATAAATCCCTACGTCATGAGATGGGTTGCCAACTGGCTTACAGACAAAACTCACACGGTAAGAATAGCAGGCTCCAGGTCTGACTCTAAACCAGTCACAAGTGGTGTCCTGCAAGGCTCGGTCCTGGGACCCCTACTGTTCAGCATATACTTCTCAGAAGTACAGGCAAACACAGGAGGACTATGGCTAACCAAGTTCACCAATGACTGCAAACTGGGAGCCATAATTGACTCTCTGGCTGACACGAACATCCTCCAAAAGGGCCTTACTGAGACAGACACCTGGTGTCAAAGTCATGGCCTCAAGCTAAATGCCAAAAAATGCATAGTCATCCCATTTGGTTAAAACAAAACACCCACAAATTACCACATAGGTGGCAGCCCCCTTAATACAGAAGAGGTAATAAGAGATCTGGGGACTCAGGTAGATAGTAATCTCTCCTTTGATGATCATATTGCCAAAGTAGTTAGGAAATCCTTCTATGTGGCCCATCTAATTACTAAAGGGTTTGCATCTAGAAATAAAGAGGTTATAGTACCCCTCTACTCATCACTCATTAGACCCATCATAGAGTACAATGCCCCATTTGGGCTGTACCTTACAAGACACTTTCAACAGCTGGAAAGACCACAAATGTACCTCACCAAGAGGATTACTGGCCTCAAACATATGTCCTATGCAGCCCGACTGAAAAAACTCTGGCTGTACTCAGTGGCATATCGCTTACTCAGAGGTGATCTGATCCAAGTCACTGAGAGTCACGCACTCTAGTGAGCTAAACCTTGCCACAGCAATAAATAGAACATGCTGAAGGGATAGATTCCTGTCACAGAGACTCCCCATGCTTTGGAACAAAATGTCAAACTACATCAGGCAGAGCCCCTCACTAACACTCTTCAAGAGAAACCTTGACGAGTGGATGGGTAACAGAAAATACACCCCTGGGATCACTTCATTGACACTGCTTGACAGAGGATCAGTTAATTAATCAATGGGGCGGCGAAAGCTGACACACTCTGGCTAGGCTTATAAATGCCCTCGGGCAGATAGCCTAGTACCTACCTATGAACCTATATATATATATATATATATATATATATATATATATATATATATATGATTGCGTGATAATGTGATTCCAGAACAATTGTTTATATCCTGCCTCAGCCTCAGCAGTACCTGTTAATGACTTTGGCATATACTATTTGAGAGTTGGAACACAGAGACACTGCTTACCATAGATATGGACTGGGCAATCGTTGTATAACCTTATGGAATGTTCCACTGTCCAGTGTACACATTCAGTCAGTTCAGTGTGTCTAGCCCAGCTGGTCTATTGATGATCCAGTGCACATAACAATATGGCCTACAGACCTGGATCTTACAATTCCATGTCCCCCTCACATGTTGTGAGTCCAGTTATCTTCAAACTTATATAGTCAATACAATTGGCACCAGTTCCTTGTTGTGATCATGCTGGACTTAGACCTGCTTAGGGAAGACCACCATCTGTTCATCATGGTAAGCAATAATGAAACATATTAATCACTTTCATGTTTGCTGTGAAGCCTATTTGATGTTTGGATTTACTGCATGTTGCTGTCCTGCATATGGCCTGTTACTTGTCCAAATTATGATGTTTATCTTACATGTAACCTCTCAGGGATGGATTATTTGATGGCAAATGCTTGTACACATTTTCATTTGCATTCATCTAGCACAAGCATTCTTTTTGGACCTGAAATTCTTCTACTAAAGTTAACAAATATGACATACTTCTTACCCCAGGAGTACATATATTTGGTTTCTTTCCTACAGTTTTGACAAATCATGTAATGATCAGGAAGAAGAATTAAGTCATTTGTCAAAACTGGGCTATTGTGTTCAGTGAAGGAAAGGAAGTGCCTGCCTGGCTAGTATAGATGGCAACAGAAATGCTGAGGAATATTTGAAACATAAGAATTCAGCAGGAGAAACAAACAGTAGCTCAAAAATATAACAGACTGATTACTTTCACTGTTGCTGCATATATCAGGCTGGAATGCAAACAAATTATCAGTGCTTAATTTAGATGAAGACTGGGAAAGTAATGGGGTGCTGTTGGTGGTATGGATGATGCTTGCACCCCTGGTCTGTACTGTACCAGTCTCTGTTGTACAATGCAGTGGAGGGCTGACTTCCTCTACTTCTTTCATTAAGTAAAAATGGAGTAGACAGTATTAAATTCCACATTAGTTGTCGGCAACAAAAGACTTCTTGCTTAAGACATTAATACCATAATTTACATTTTTGTTTTACAGTTATATTGCTAAGCAGCCCCTGAAAAAGCCAATTTATTTCATATTCCGTTTATATATTTGCATAATAGTGAACTAGCTTGCATGCATACCTCTCAACCTCTTATTGCAAGAAATCTGGACAAAGCCTCAAAAAATGGGGGGACAAAGGCCCAAAATTAGGTACAAATTTTAAATATTGCTCTTATACACTTAGAAAGTTGCTAGATTAACAGGGCTTGTATTAACATACATTTTCTGAAGGATCTGAAGTCTGAAACACAATTATTTAGTGGCCTCAATCCTCAGATCATCACAGTGATTTGTCAGAAAACCAAAATTTTATGAGGAATACACCAAAAATATGAGACAAAAATCTGAACATTATGCGAAAATCTAGACAGTTGAGAGGTATGCTTGCATGTCTGTCTTCTAAGTGCAGGCTGTGAAGTTGAACACTGCTGAAGCATTCACAGTCTAAAGACAGCACCCAAAAGTTGAACACTGCTGAAGCATTCCCGGTCAAAAGACAGCACCCAGAAATTGAACACTGTTGAAGCATTCACGGTCTGAAGACAGCACCCAAAAGTTGAACACTGCTGAAACATTCACGGTCCGAAAATAGCACCCAAAAGTTGAACACTGCTAAAGCATTCACAATCTGAAGATTGTACCCAAAAGTTGAACACTGCTGAAGCATTCACGGTCTGAAGATAGCACCCAAAAGTTGAACACTGCTGAAGCATTCATGGTCTGAAGATAGTACTCAAAAGTTGAACACTGCTGAAGCATTCACGGTCTGAAGATAGTGCCCAAAAGTTGAACACTGCTGAAGCATTCATGGTCTGAAGATAGCACCCAAAGGTTGAACACTGCTGAAGCGTTTATGGTCTGAAGATAGCACCCAAAAGTTGAACACTGCTGAAGCATTCATGGTCTGAAGATAGTGCCCAAAAGTTGAACACTGCTGAAGCATTCACGGTCTGAAGATAGCACCCAAAAGTTGAACACTGCTGAAGCATTTATGGTCTGAAGATAGCACCCAAAAGTTGAACACTGCTGAAGCATTCACGATCTGAAGATAGCACCCAAAAGTTGAACACTGCTGAAGCATTCACAGCCTGAAGATAGCACCCAGAAGTTGAACACTGCTGAAGCATTCACAGCCTGAAGATAGCACCCAAAAGTTGAACACTGCTGACGCATTCACAGCCTGAAGATAGCACCCAAAAGTTGAACACTGCTGAAGCATTCACAGCCTGAAGATAGCACCCAAAAGTTGAACACTGCTGAAGCATTCACGGTCTGAAGAGAGCACCCAAAAGTTGAGCACTGCTGAAGCATTCACAGTCTGAAGATAGCACCCAAAAGTTGAACACTGCTGAAGCATTCACGGTCTGAAGATAGCATACAAAAGATGAACACTGCTGAAGCATGCACGGTCTGAAGACAGCACCCAGATGTTGAACACTGCTGAAGCATTCACGGTCTGAAGACAGCACCCAGACATTGAACACTGCTGAAGCATTCACGGTCTGAAGACAGCACCCAAATGGTCAGCAGATAACATAACTCATTTGCAAATGGAAGTGGCTTACTGCACATATTGTTGCATCTTTTGTCATTCTGAAGAGGTAAATGCAAACTAATTTCATTTTGCTACCTGAATAGATTTTGCTGAGTCAATACGTTTTTAGGAAGCTGCTGGTATGGTATTTTGCTGAATAGGGGAAATTTAGCAGATGACTGTTGGAGCTCTGGGACCCTCTATTACGTCATTTGAACATTTCACACTCAGGTACTAGTGAATAAAAGAAAGTAAAACGACTTAACATAGACAAATCAAACAAATTACTAACAGTAAACAAGCATAAACAGAAATTTGAAATTGTCTTCAAAGATATGATAAGTAAGTCTGGTATTTCTTGGAATTTATTGCATCAATAACATGTGATGCAAATGTTGAAAGTATAGAAATAATGCATGTGTAAGAGAAGGGCTCATTCCCATGACTAAACAGTTCTACCTCTCGAGAAATTGTCAGATTAATTGAAAAAAATGACAGCAATTTAAATAATTACACCATTGGTAATGGAGCTTCCAACAACTTCAGCATCCAGCTTGATGCCTTGGCAATGCCTTCAAAGATTCTACAACATTAAACACAAAACATACTCATCATAGATGCTGCAATGTTAATTAATCAATAATCACTGTGATCAGTTACATAATTAGAAAAGTGCAAGCTTCAAATATTTTATAAAAAAACAAATGGTTTTCCGGATTCATTTCTCAAACTGTACACATAAAAAACCTAATTATAAGAAGTCATGAAGAGTAAAGGAAGAATAAATTAATAATCTGTAAAACACAGGCTGCCATGATCGTTTAAGCAGAACCGGCAACCTGGATACCAGACGTGGCAAATGAATGACTGAAGAACTGCTGAGGCCATGATTGCAACAGAACACAATAAAATAAGCTAAAAAGTTAGAATGTACCTAGTAAGGGTAATATTCACAAATATGGT
>NC_056732.1:575052984-575064976 GCF_019279795.1 Protopterus annectens
GCACTTCAGAGAGCTTATAGTTTAGTAGTTTATTGCCCAGAGGGCACAGGAGTTAGTTTTTAGCTTTTTTTCTGGGTGCTGTAAACGAAGAGAGTTTTTGTGGAGCTGTTCACCACTCAGTGGCAGTTAGCAGTACCCTTTACAGCAGCAAGCTTATTAAGCTGGTACTTAGGACTTTAACCCATAAAACAGAAAGGCTTTGCATTAAACAGCATTAACATCATAGCACGAACATTTAGCCATCACCCTAGGCACCGCTCGGGTGATCCCTGTAAAACCAAGACCCTAAACCATAACAGCATAATTCTAATACAGGTCCTGACAATGTAGCAATTGAATCATGTACTCAGACAATCTTTTTAATCCTTAAAGAAACTAACACTGTATGACAGAAATGTACATACATAACTTCCTTGCAGGCAACAATTTTGCTTACAAACAGGGTTGTCAAGAACACACACACTACATCCTCCACACATACCACCCACCACATGCACAGACCTTCTTATGCTTAGGCACTTAAAAGAAAGCTCTCATAAGCCATGAAACTGCAACACCTACCCTCACCAATCACTGAAGCACACATCAAAAGCAACAACTACCACCACACATAAGCCTACACCCAATGATCACCCAAGAACAAAGCCCATAAGGTAAGCAAACACTTCACCCAGTAGTCTTGTCATAGGGGATTCTATTGTATGACACACATATACTCCTCAAACCAGAATGGACAAGGAAAAGACAATGGAAAAGATAATGATTTGTTTTCTATCAGGAGAGTTATATTCCAATCAGCAGTCAGCGTGAAGAAATAGCTATATGGATTGTATCCTGCAGGCCGGATGTTGTATCCACAGGAGGATACATCATCAGTTACAACCATTAATCTCATACCATATATTCATGACCACCTCCTCATGAAGCAGGCTGGTGGGTGTCCATTGTACAAAAGTCAACAGACTTACACAGATATACAAGTCTGGAACAAATGGAAATACAGTAGTAACCTGCAGTCTGAGATAATTCAGCATAATCTTACTACATAGCAGGTCCTTGAATGTTCCCAATACACGTGTAACTGGTACATTATAATCATGTCCACCACACTTCCACTTGACATCGAACACAACATCAAACACGACACACGAGTCATCATAGAAATAACTGCACTGCTCCCCAATCATGGTAATGTCTATGTTTCTGGTAAACACCTCGGACAGGTCATACTGGGTAACAACTTTTCTAAACAGGTTAACAAAGGGCTCTACAAGCTGCTCCTTGAAAAGGGTGCGAAGAAAATGAAGCATAATCTTGCTCTCCTTCATACCAGGTAGGAGCTCACTTGCTGGACATGAGCAGAAGTAGCCATTGCCAAGCAAATATCTTCTGAAAATGATGGTACTTTTATATGCAGTAAAATGGCAGCCTATGGCAACCACACTCACCTACACAGTGTGATTTCTGAATCCTTTGTAGCACAGCATATTTAGTTATTTATTTATTGACTGACATTTGATTACTGGGAAAGTCCAACTGGGTAAAAGCCCATTTTCAACTGAGGCCTGGGGAGAAAAGTTCCAAATTATTACAAAACATTTTAAGAACAATAATTTTACAATCTTCAAAAATAAAAACATCAGCAGTTTAAATAATTATAACAAATTAGTGTTAATATAAAAACATTGGTCAAGAATTGATATAAGTTATATGACAATCGTTTAATATTCATATAAATTTTAAACAGTTTGTAGAGAAATTAAAGGTACATTAGTCGAATACAAACAGCAAGTGCAATGTGAAGTGAGGGAAAAACAGGCTTATAGTATATTTAGAAAGTCAGAGAACAGAATACAAGAAAGTAGAGTAAGAGGACGTAGTGAAGAAGGTAGAGTAAGAGGACGTATAAGGAATGAAAAGGTACTTGTTCACATTTAGGGATAAAGTTTATCATGGATTTGAGCAAGAACAAAGACAGATTTTAGTAAGACGTCTTTCTATTAAGTAGTGGCAAGTACAGTTTTAGCTGTGTCGGCAAGAAAGTATCCCTTGAGTTTTTCTTATGCAATTTTGTCTATGCAGGTCGAACATAAGCTTATCATCTACTATCACCCCTAATAATTTGCTATGAGAAGTGACTTCAATGGTTGTATTATCAAGAGAAAGGACTTTTTGTTTTTTTCATAAGACAGGAATTTGGGGAAAAAAGCAGTAGCTAGGTCTTTTTTGGGTTGAGCATGAGTTGTGAGTTAAGAAGCCATGTTTCAGTGGCTATAAAAGCTTCCTGAGTAATTATTTGGAGGTGTACCATGTTGTCAGATGTGCAAATGAGAGTGGAATCATCTGTGTATTGTATTTGGTCAAATTATAACTGACAGCAATAAGTTTACAGCCAGTACAAAGCAATTAACAAACAGATACAAAGTAAAACAGGTTTTTTTCTTTTCCTGAGGCTAAATAACTGGCATATAGCGCTACTCAAAAGCATGACACATGAACTCATGCATGTCTCTTGAATGAGCTCAGGAGTGAGGGAAATGAGGTGCATATCTAAGCAGTAAGCACCAAAAGACAGAATGAAACTACTGACCAAACTGCAGAAGTGTGCGAACCAAATACTCCACAATAAAACCACTGGTATATTGATGCTGTAGAAAATGCTGGTAGTCCACAAAGTAAAGCAAAAAAGTTTATTGTAAGACAATAGAACGCTGGTAAGTGCTTTCGTCCTCAACAAAAGAACTTCATCAGACAAATTAAAATCAAACAATGAACACATTTTAAAGACTCCCTTTGTGCTTCACATGATTGTAGCCACTCCCCCTAAGTAACAAAAACTTAAAAGGGCAATATAAACTGTATGTCAATGACAAAATGTTAAATAAATACATGTTAATAGATATAAAAAAATATAGAAAATATATAAAAAAAGATCATCCAGTTCAATTTTTTAAAAGAGCAATGAATAAATATATAAATAGTCATCTGTTTAAACCTCTCAATTTTAAAAGGGAATTAATGGAGAGGGATTCATTTAAACCTGGCCAGTTGTTCGCATTTAATAACTGCTAGTATAATTCTCTCTTTTCTAGTAAGGCAGACCATGCACCTCCCCTGATATCCATCATGACACCATCAATAACAAAAAATTAAAAGTGTGGTCACTGTTCTCTGAGGTATGTTTATACAAAGCATTTGTCTCTTTGCCTGTTCTTATTTCATACAAATGTTCGTAAATTCTATTTTAAAATTTTTTATCAGTTTTTCCAATGTAAAAACAACTGCATAGGTTACAGAGGGCTGCGGTGGTGGTGCTGCAGTAGCGTTGTCACCTCACAGTAAGACGTCCTGTTCGATTCTTAGCTAAAGCGTCTTCTGTGTGGAGACATGCGTGAATGGGCGTACCTTCGTTGAAGGTTGTGCGTTAGGGCTGGCAACTCAGCACGTAAAAATCTGCTGCCAATAGTTCCACTGTGGCGACCCCTAACTGGGAAAAGCTGAAAGACACAACAACAACAGAGGGCACAATAAATAATACGTTCAGAGTTACAGTTATACTTATTTTTGATATGAATCTTAGTGTTGTTGATCATAAATACTGTTCCTTCCTTTATAAAGGGACAGTATCGACACATACCACACTTCAACATACGTCCATTCGAAAAATGATTCACAGCATGTCCTTTCTCGAAAAAAATTTTTAAATTTCTACCTTTTCTAAAAATAACAGTAGGTTGTTCATCAATATGTGTTCTGATACTTTGGTCATGTGTTAGAATTGACCAATTTTACTCAAAATATGTTTAATATCAGGACTATCAATCGTGTATGTAGAAATGAATGAAGTATTATAATCTTTTCCTGTAAAAACAGAGTTTAGGGGTGCAACATTCACTGTGTGTGTTACATCCAATGAAACCTCAGATAAAAGAGGTATATAAAAATTTCTCTCTCTCTCTTATTTACTACCTCTAAAAGGACATTGTTAACAAGTCTCATTGGGTAGCCCCTCTTTAAAAACATATCTTTTAAGGTATCACATTCATCTAAAAAATCTTCTGAAAGTGATACCATACGGGCAGCCCATACAAACTGTCCCTTAATAATAGCTTTTTTCTGTTTCTGAGGGTGGATGCTACTATAATGTGGTAGTGAATTTGAATATGTGTCCTTTCAATATATTTTAGATATAAACCTACTATTATGGTAATCCTTAATTAATTTAATATCAAGGAAGGCTATCTCATGTAAGTTAAATGAATATGTAAATCTTAAAAATGAAGTGGTGGAATCTAAATATCTAATAAAATCACTAATAAGGGCATAGGGACCATCCCATAAAATAAAAAGGTCGTCCAGGAATCATGTATAATATTTAACATGCTTGTAAAAGTCACAAGTAACAAATATTTCTTGTCCCACTGTAAAACCACTATATTAGCATAAAGATCACCACACGCAGAACTCATAGCTTCCCCTTCCTGTTGTAAAAAAAATCTCCTTATTAAATAAAATAAAATTGTTCTTAAGGACTGTCTCCATCAACTGGATATACATTATTACATCAAAATGGTTTATTTTCTTTTCATATAAAAATTCATTAAACCATTCTAACCCCCTCCTGGTGGGGAATTACTGAATAAAGAGACTTTATATCAACCGTTGCTTAGTTGCATACTAATACATAATATGTGCCATGGCAAATTGTTTTCATCTGTTATTTGAAATTTTTTTTTGTAAATCAAATTCATTTATTGATATTAGCAGTGGTGGTGCAGCGGTAGCGTTGTTGCCTCACAGCAAGAGGTTCTCCCGTTCGATTCTCGGCTGGAGCGCCTTCTGTGTGGAGTCTGCATGTCATCCCTGCGGTCGAGTGGCGTTTGAAAGGCATGCGTGAATGGGCGTGCCTTCGTTGAAGATTGGGCATCGAGCTGGCACCTCGGCACCGTGAAAATCTACTGCCAATCATTAGCAGACTGGAGTTCCACTGTGGCGACCCCTAACTGGGAAAAGCTGAAGGAACAACAACAACCGTTAGTAATTCTTTCCAATTTGCAGAATAATTTAGATGTATCCAATCTGAGATTTTTTAGATATTGATGCTTTTATATAGGTTTCTACATCAGGAAAGTTTAATCCTCCCTGTTTCCATGGTCTGATATGATGTATTAAAGCTATTCTGTTTCTTTTGGGAAACCATAAAAATATTATTAGGCATGAGTTTATTTGTTTCTAGTAACAGTTGTATTGCCAATGCTATATATAGAATATTGGGTAGTAAAACCATTTTTATTAACTGTAGACTATCTTCAAATATTATTATTATTTTGTTCCACTTTTCCACAGAGATTTTAATTGTATTAATATTATTGTAGTTTTTTGAGACTAATTCATTATTATCCTTGCATAACTCAATTCCTAGATATTTTACGGTAGATTCTTGTTTCCCTATAATGTGACTCCGCTTCTTCTGAAATTCTTTTTATTTAAAAATAAAAGTTTTAATTTTGATTTATTGAAATGGAGTACTGAAGTCCTGTAAAATGTATCAATTAAAATATATAATTCTTCTAACGTGTCTTTTGTATTGGATAATGTTAATACGTCATCAGCAAAGAGCATTACTTTAGAATTGTATTGTTCATAAACATCTTCTCCTTTGATTTTTGCATTGTTACATATTGAATCTGTCAATATTTCAATAGCCAAAGCAAATAGAATTGGTGACATGGGACATCCTTGTTTAGTACCCTTTGTTATATGTACAGATTCAGAGGTGAAAAGACCTAGCTTAACATATGCTAAGTTACTTGTATGTGTGTGTGTGTGTGTGTGTGTGTGTGTGTATATATATATATATATATATATATATATATATATATATTCTTTAGTAGATGAACAAAGGAAGGGGGAAATTCAAATAACACCAGAATTTTGAATAAATAGTCCCAATTTATGGAAGCAAAGGCTTTCTCTATATCTAAGCCAATTATGCGTGTTTCTTTATTTTCTTTATTAACATAATCTATAAGAGAAATTATCCTTTTAATATTGTCATGAGTGTGTCTATGATACATAAATCCAGTCTGATCATTATTTATTGTTTTGGATAGTGGTATTTTCATTCTGTTAGTTAATATTGTCATAAATATCTTACAGTCATTATTTAATAATGATACAGGTCTTTATGAGGTACAGAGATTTGGGGATTTGTTTTCCTTTAGGATTGGTGTGATTAAGGAATATCTCCAAGAGGGTGGTATTAAAGCTTTTGACTGAATTTCTAATAGAGTTTTGTGGAAGAGGGATAGTATCCTTGAAGGAAAATGTTTATATATTTCCATAATTATGCCATCTATACCTGGAGCTTTATTATTTTTACCCTCTTTTATTGTATCTGTAATTTCTTTGTAGGATATGGGTGCTTGCAGATCTAGTTTTAATTTTTCTGGTAATTTTTTATATTAGAACATTCTTCATCTAGATTTAATTGCTCGATATGTATATGTGGATATGTAGATATTTGGGAGAAGTGGCCAAGGTATTAATTTTTTAGCTTTTCTAAAGCTAAACTAGTTTTATGTGTTATAATTTTGTTGTATTTATTGTTTAATACTTCAGCTTTCTTTTTCATCTCCAAATGATTTTGATTTTTTTCAGCTTTTACTGACAAAAGTTTGGATTGTAGATCTAATAATTCAGAATCTCATTCTCTGCTTTTTATACCAATAGAGAGTGTTACCATATATGTAAGCTTTTAATGAGTTCCATATCATTATTTTATTTATCGCTGTGGTGTAATTAATATCTAAGAAGAACTGTAATTCAGATAATAACTAGGGTTTGAACTCTTTAATTTTAGTTATATATGCTGAAATTCTGGAGTTGAAAATTAATAGTTTGTACCCATTTTGAAGTTTTAGTATCAATGAACTGTAGTCTCAAAAGGGGCAGGGAGTGATTGAGATATTAATGATTTTAGAGTGTAAGTCATGGGCAGCAAATATTTTATCCATTCTAGTTTGGGCACCAAATCTGTGATCTTGATGGGAAAACAACAAAGATTTATCTTCTTTAAATTTGAAAGTATCTACAAGATGAAATGATACTACCCACTTGTTTAAAGATTTTGCTACAGAAGATGTACACAGTGGTTTTTATTTGTAGTTTCAGAAATATCAAATATACAGTTAAAATCTCCTCCTAATATTAGGTTGCCTTTATAATTATTGGAAATGAAATCCAAATGATTTTTAACAGTTCCTGATCCAATGCCTCGGAACCAGTACATACTGGCTAGGGTCCATATTGTATGATATTTAACTATTACTAATGCCATAAGGCCTTCTTTATCTTCATACTTATAAATGATTCCTGGGTTAATCACATTTGTTTTCCATAAAATTGTTACTCCTTTTGTCTTTGTTGTATAAGTGGATTGCGCCAGTATCATACATTCCTTAGGATTCCATTTGTAATTGTCGTTTGTTTTGAAATGAGTTTCTTGAAGGAAGACAATTTGTGCTTTATTCAGTTTTAAATATTTCAGTAGATTTGATCTCTTGCTAGGATTGTTTAAGCCATTGGTATTTAAAGATAATAAAGTTAAATCCATCTCAGATTATTTAGACTATGTATTTTTGTTTTATTGTGACTATTAAACATTTTCTTCTGATAACTATAAAGTATTTGCTTGAGCTATTAAAAGAAATTATCAGTTTTATACTTTGGGTGTTTACCAATAAAGTAATGCTTTGGTTAGGCATACTAAAATGTTTTTGTGAAATAAATTTAAATTAATAAATGTTAACAAAACTAAGATCTGCATTAGCCATGGAATGAAAATCATTCCTAATCTGATGGATAAACCTAAATCCATCAATCATCACTCATACCTTGACAATCCAGAACATCTGAACCCCATAAAATGAATCATATGGAGAATATTTGTAATAGGAATAAACAATATTTATATTATTTTGAACAGATATAGTACTGTTGTTGATCAGACAGAATGTTAATACAATATAAATGTCTACTTATTGTATAAGCAATTAATATTTACATGAAAGATAGATGACAAGCAATTCAATCATAGTAAATCAGGATGTATCACATATAAAACCTCAGTAAAAGATTATACCACAGTTATTTAACATATTCACCCTTATTGATGAAGTCTTTCAAAACGTATTACTTAATATGAACAGATGGTAATAATATTTATACCTAATGTTTATAATACAATGTATTTTACTGGATATATCAGAAGTTATATTTCATTGTTTGCCAGCATTTAAGTAATCACTTTGTTTGTTGCTAACTTACTTAAAGCATCAAGTTTGTTTTACGTAAACACTGATGAAAGTTAGTGCATTTTAATGATCAGTGCATCCCTCTTCCCACCATTTCCAACACATAAGGATTTTCATATCTGTCATTTCTTATTATAAAATTAGTGAAATTATAGGCTAAAAACAACAAATTCACTTATTGTGAGTAATGATTACAAGTTCCCTTTCCATAGTCATAAATTGCCATTTTATGGCATATACTGAAAGTTTTTAGATTTAAATGGCAACATTTTATTTTGTATAATCAGCAAAGGTTAAACGGAGTGATTATTGTCAATTTAATACTATTTGTTCAGAATATGATTGTTACATTCTGTGACATTCTTAGTTCAGGCTTCTATTGTTTCCCTTGAACAACTTTGTCAATTTCATGTCATATATAAAACATTAGTTACCTTGGTAACAGCTTAAGTATTATGTATTTTAAAGATGTGTTACAAAACCACAATTCAAGTTAAAGTGATTATATGACTTTTTATGCACATTTACTTAAAAATTATCATGCTTACCCTTGATGTTGAATATAGTGTATGTCATGTATGACAAGTTAAAACAGTAGTGTTAATATACTGAAGCCCATGTTATTAAACTGAGTGTCTACTGTTAATGTAATACTATTTGTTCAGAATATGATTGCTACATTCTGTGACATTTCAAGTTCAGGGTTCTATTGTTTCTCTTGAACAACTTTGTCTGATGTCAAGTATAAAACATTAGTTATCTTGGTAACCGCTTAAGCATTATATACGGTCAAGATGGGTTATAAAAACTACAATTCAAGTTAAAGCAATTGCATGACTTGTTATGCATATTTTACTTATATAAGAAAACCATCATGCTTCCCCTTGATGTTCAATGTAGTATATATCATTTATGACAAGTTAAGACAGTAGTGTTATTATACACAAGCCCGTGTTATTAAATACTGTCTTTAATATCTAAATTCAGCAGACTGCTTCATCTTATATGACAATTATATATTTTATGTCTAGATTTACTAAAATCATACATTACATAACTATTGTTTTTTTTTTTGTTTTTTTTGTTGGATGTTGCTTAGTTTTTGAGATACCATAAGCTGTAATGTTGATTCTTATCATTAGCTCCTTCCAAGCATGTTTATACAGTCAATAGACTTTAAATTATGAAAACCTTCTAGTTTCTTATTTGTTATAAGTATACTTCCATCCTTACATACACACATATCAGTACTTCAAGCATGGGCAATAATGCCCATCTAGTTTTGCTAGAATACCATTCGCTAATTCACGTGGTGTGTTTCCAGACTGTTCTTAAATATCCAAACCAATATTTGTCCTGTTCCATTTTACCAGCCCATCCCATTCAGTGGCCACTCTGCCAGTGAACCACTCAACACACCCTCCATATTCCCACAGATATTTCCACGAAGGAAATCTAATGACTCTCCAGCACGTCCCAGCGACCCCAAACACCCCTAGAATAAGCTATCCCCATATGCCCAACACGTCTGAGCAAGCTCGTCTCCCAGACCATTGCAAAGGTTACTGCACAAGACCAAGTGCTCTTAGTCTTTCACAATAACTCAGACTTCCAGTCTTATGTAAGTCCTTAATGTGTTTGGACCAAAATACATTTTAAATATAAAATTGCGCTTATTATTTTTTTCTTTTTAATCAAGAATCAACTTAATGAGCTAAACAAAGTGTTGGGAGACCATCAATAAGTATACATGTGATTTAAAACAGTCCTTTTATTATTATTATATGTATATGTATGTAAAACCTCAGATTGGCCAGCTAGAACTTGGTTATATTCAACTGGACGTATAAGAGAATTTAAGTACCTTTATCTGCACTTTTGTTTTAAAGAAATACAGTATTTAATTTGATTTAAACTGTGCATGAAGGAGTGTTGAAGGAATTTTTAACTGAAGTTATTCTGCTCTTCAGTAACTTGAACTGAAGCTAGTGTTGGCTGAATTTTGTTATTTGCTAGTAATTACAGGTGTGGGGGTAACCACATTCTTTGATTTCCTGTCCTTGCATATTTAAACTGGTGCATGTGAAATAATTACTGCTTTAAAACCTCAGCTTGGCCAGCTAGAACTTGGTTATATTCAACTGGACGTATAAGAGAATTTAAGTACCTTTATCTGCACTTTTGTTTTAAAAAAATACAGTATTTAATTTTATTTAAACTGTGTATGAATGAGTGTTGAAGGAATTTTTAACTGAAGTTATTCTGCTCTTCAGTAACTTGAACTGAAGCTAGTGTTGGCTGAATTTTGTTATTTGCTAGTAATTACAGGTGTGGGGGTAGCCACATTCTTTGATTTCCTGTCCTTGCATATTTAAACTGGTGCATGTGAAATAATTCCTGCTTTAAAACCTCAGCTTGGCCAGCTAGAACTTGGTTATATTCAACTGGACGTATAAGAGAATTTAAATACCTTTATCTGCACTTTTTTTAAAAAAATACAGTATTTAATTTGATTTAAACTGTGTATGAAGAAGTGTTGAAGGAATTTTTAACTGAAGTTATTCTGCTCTTCAGTAACTTGAACTGAAGCTAGTGTTGGCTGAATTTTGTTATTTGCTAGTAATTACAGGTGTGGGGGTAGCCACATTCTTTGATTTCCTGTCCTTGCATATTTAAACTGGTGCATGTGAAATAATTCCTGCTTTAAAACCTCAGCTTGGCCAGCTAGAACTTGGTTATATTCAACTGGACGTATAAGAGAATTTAAGTACCTTTATCTGCACTTTTGTTTTAAAAATACAGTATTTAATTTGATTTAAACTGTGTATGAAGGAGTGTTGAAGGAATTTTAACTGAAGTTATTCTGCTCTTCAGTAACTTCAACTGAAGCTAGTGTTGGCAGAATTTTGTTATTTGCTAGTAATTACAGGTGTGGGGGTAGCCACATTCTTTGATTTCCTGTCCTTGCATATTTAAACTGGTGCATGTGAAATAATTCCTGCTTTAAAACCTCAGCTTGGCCAGCTAGAACTTGGTTATATTCAACTGGACATATAAGAGAATTTAAGTACCTTTATCTGCACTTTTGTTTTAAAAAAATACAGTATTTAATTTGATTTAAACTGTGTATGAAGGAGTGTTGAAGGAATTTTTAACTGAAGTTATTCTGCTCTTCAGTAACTTGAGCTGAAGCTAGTGTTGGCTGAATTTTGTTATTTGCTAGTAATTACAGGTGTGGGGGTAGCCACATTCCTTGATTTCCTGTCCTTGCATATTTAAACTGGTGCATGTGAAATAATTCCTGCTTTAAAACCTCAGCTTGGCCAGCTAGAACTTGGTTATATTCAACTGGATGTATAAGAGAATTTAAGTACCTTTATCTGCACTTTTGTTTTAAAAAATACAGTATTTAATTTGATTTAAACTGTGTATGAAGGAGTGTTGAAGGAATTTTTAACTGAAGTTATTCTGCTCTTCAGTAACTTGAACTGAAGCTAGTGTTGGCTGAATTTTGTTATTTGCTAGTAATTACAGGTGTGGGGGTAGCCACATTCTTTGATTTCCTGTCCTTGCATATTTAAACTGGTGCATGTGAAATAATTTTTTTAATTCCCCTTGGCCCTTTTTTTAAAACCCTTTTTTTTTTAAAAGCTTTTTTTTTTTTTTTGGCCCAAAGC